>NW_004949138.1:3103586-3120264 GCF_000317375.1 Microtus ochrogaster
CAATCAGGGTTCCCTGACCTGTGGGAAGTCCAAGGACCGCCCACCTCCATTCAGGTCTAGTAAGGTGAACATCCAAACGGCCTAGGTTCCCCCAAAGCCAGTACGTGCAGTAGGATCAAAAACCCATTGCCATTGTTCTTGAGTTCTGAGTCTGAGTCTTGACATATGGGTATGCATCATCATTCTTGGCTTAAAAGTTGTTTTTTTTTTTTTTTTGCTTTTTTCTTTTAGACAGAGTCTCTTTGTGTCATCTTGGCAGTCCTGGAACTAGCTCTGTAGACCAGGCTGACCTGGAACTCACAGAGATCTACCTGCTTCTGTTCTGCCTCCCGAGTGCTAGAACTCTAAGGCTTTATGCCACTACAGCCAAGCATTAAAGTGTTTTTTTTTAAATATTTATTTATTTATTATGCATACAATATTCTGTCTGTGTGCATGTCTGAAGGCCAGAAGAGGGCACCAGACCTCATTACAGATGGTTGTGAGCCACCATGTGGTTGCTGGGAATTGAACCTTTGGAAGAACAGGTAATGCTCTTAACCACTGAGCCATCTCTCCAGCCCCTAAAGTGTGTTTTTGTTTGTTTGTTAGTTTGTTTTTAGAAAGATTCATTTAGAAATGTGGATGTGATCAGGAGATTTGATGCCCTCTTCATGGGCTCCTGTCTATACCTCTGTATGGCAGGTAGAATGCACTCAGACAGAATGTGTATATATATGCATAAATAAAAAGAGTAAAAATAAACCTTAAAATATTCTTCAATAGTTATCAGGTAGTGTGGTATACATTCGTTTGAATAGCATACATATGTTAGAAACTTGGTGAGCAAAAGTTTAAAGAGATATGCAAAACCAAACTGCAGCAAAGTTTCAAAGCATTTTGCAATTATGTTTTGATACTCACTTACATTGGCTTAGTCCTTTCTTTCACTCAGCAGTAGCAAGCTATGGAGAACCTACTCAAGTGTACAGTAGGTAGACAGGCTGCAGGAAGGTACCACTTTCAGATTGCTTCTAGGTTTCATTTGTTTTAGAAATGTATATCAATCCCTTCAAACTCTCACTTATTAGTCCTCAGGATCCTTGTTTTATACTTTTGTTTTAGATATTTGCATTTTTCAGCCTCATGCCAAGAATGTAAACATTTAGTTGAATTATGTGGACTGATGCTGACTTTTTTTGAGACAGGTTCTCATTATGTAGTCTTGACTGGCCTAGAACTAGCTATGTAGATTTAGTTGGCCTGAAACTCATAGAGATCTTACTGCCTCTGCCTTCTGAGCACTGGAATTAAAGATTTCAACAACCATACTGGGCTCCTATTTTGGCTTAACTGTGAAATATCCCCCGTAACCTTGAATACTTTGTCTCATACTTTGTCTCTACACGGTAATGCTGTTTTAAAAGGTTGTGAAGCCTTAGGAGGTGGAGCCTAGCTGGAGGAAGTGGGACAGGGGGATGGCTGTGTGAGTGACAGTCCAGTACTGCTTCAGGCCTGAGCTCTCTGTGCTTTCTGGTCAGTGTCATGTACAAGCAATTAGAGCATGCTCCCACCGCCACAGACCCAGTCTGTCACCATACCTTTCCGGCTATGATGAACTGATAGCTTCTGAACTGTATACTGAAATAAATCTTTCCTCCTTAAGTTGCTTCTGCCATGTACTCTACACAGCAACATAAAAATACACAATGTGCTGATAAGAGCACGCTCTGCACCAGGCTTTGCTTGTGCCTTCTATGTATTAACTTTTTTATCCTCATGTTATATCTATGATGTTCATTGTTAAGAAACTAGTTTTTGTTTTTAGATGAAGGGACTGATATGTAGTATGATCAGTATGCTAAGTGTGAAGACTTTGACAGGCTAACTGTAGGTCTGTGTACTTACTCAACATGATATAGATATATTTATACATACATGGGTGTGTTTGTGTGTTTATTTAATTGGGATGGCGCTTTGCTTGCAAGTATGTATGTGTAACATGTCTGGTTCCTGCAAAGTCAGAAGAAGGCATCAGTCCCCATGGAACTGGATTTATTAATGGTTATAAGCCAACATGTGGCTCCTGGGAGCTGAACTTGGGTTCTTTACAAGAACAAGTACTCTTTACTATGGTTCATCTCTCTAGACCCAGTAGGTGTTCTTTTTTTTAAATGTAGTATTTCTTTTGGGGAGGTGGTTGGGTGGATAAGGAGGTAGAAAGTGTGTAGAAGGATGTGAGGGAGGGGAAACCATTTTTATATTGTATGAAAAATATATTGTATTGCTTGAATCAAAAGAGCTCTGCTTACGAGCCTAAGGAAAGCTTGCATGTAAAACAAAGGGAAATACATGTGACTTTTACATGACAAAGAACTTTGAGTTTGTTCTTTGGAAAACACTTGCACAGGCAAAGGATACCTTCAGTGCCTTACTAGCGAAAATAATACATATTATTTTTATTGGGTTAGGGTTGCAGTTATGGTTCATGTTGTTAGAGATGGTGTAAGTTTTAGTGTTTTATTGTAGGGATAAGGCTAGGGCTAGTGTTAGGGCTAATGCTACTGTCAGGATTAGGGGTAGGGATAGGATTAGGGTTCTATAGGCATTGCTGAATTAAGTTTAGGACGAAGTGGTTTGTTTTCCTAAGAAAGATATTTAGTGATTTGCATCAAAACAACTCTGCATGCTTGTCCAAGGTAGCAACTTTGTTAAAAATCTACTGGAAACTGCAGTATTCCTTGGAAGCAAGAAGTCTGAGTTTCCTATTTAGAATACACATGCACAAGTTAAGGAACTATGCTCAGATGTCTATTAGAGAAAACCTTAGTGTTGTTGTGTAGAGCTCACTAAATGTTGTTAGGAGCGAAATATACTATAGGAATAGTATTTAAAGATGCATTACATTTTTTTATGCTGTGGAGCATTTGTTTTAATGGTGCAAAGATGTGTTGCATTCTTTTATGTTGCATTTGTTTAACTTTGTGAAGTTTGTCTTATGTTGCTTGTCTAAAACAACTGATTGGTCTAATAAAGAGCTGAATGGCCAATAGCTTGTCAGGAAAGAATATCCAGGATTGACAGGAAGAGAGAATAAATAGAAGGAGAAATATGGGAAGAAAAAGAAAGAAGGAACAAGAAGAAAGTGTGAGGACACCAGGGTCCAGCCACCCATCTACACAGTCAGCCACAGAGTTACATATAAAGAAAGGTATATAGAATAGAATCCCAGAGGCAAAGGGTAGATGGGCTAACTTAAGAAAAAATGGGCTAAACACAAGCTAAACTAAGGCTGAACATTCATAAGTAAGAATAATCTTCTGTGTGTTTATTTGGGAGTTGGGTGGCAGGCCCCCAAAAGAGTAAAAGTATAAAGACCAAAGAGTTAAAACAACAACAGTGTCCTGTATTGCTCTGCTTGGGTGCTTAAGGAAATCAGATCTGTTACAACCAAGTGAAAAAATAAATAACTCTTAGAAGAACAAGAATTTTGGGTTTCCTATTTTAGAAATCAGACACACATGTAGCACAAATTCTAATTGATCTTAATAATAAAAACTTGGAGTCAGCTATTGGGGGTGCAAGCTGAAGGGTCAGAGAAGCAGAGCAGCCAGTCACTAGAGTTCTTACATCTGCCAATGCTCAGACTAAAAGGAAGATTCGGTCTCTATGAAAACTCAGACTGCATGCTTGGACTACCTCCTCTGACTGCACTGAGCTCTTGTCTCCTGCCTTATATTCTCTTCTCTGCCCATCTATATCACCCCTGTCTCCATCTCTCTAGTGCTGGGATTAAAAGCGTGTGGTCCCAAGTACTGGGATCACTTTTGTGTGAGCTCCGTTTCTCTTCTAGATTGGATCAATTTTGTGTAGCCCATGTTAGCCTTGAACTAACAGAGATCTGCCTGCCTGTCTCCCAAGTGCTGGGATTAAAGGTATGTGCCACCACTGCCTGGCCTCTATGACTAACTAGTGTGGCTAGTTCTGCACTCTAATCTTCAGACAAGCATTATTTGTTTGATCATAAACAAAATATTACCACATGCACAAGTGTAGGAAATATGCTCATTTGGCTAATAGGGAAAACCGTACTTGTAGTTCTACAGTGGTTACTAAATCCAGTGAGATATCACATTACTAACATCAAAACAGTTCAGCCTACCTGCCTACAGAAAACATGTGTGTTAAAACCTGGGGGGACAACCATGTACTCTTCGACAAGGACTTTGAGTTTGCTCTTTAGAAAAACTCACACAGGTAAAGGAAACATGCTCAGCAACTCATTAGAGAAAAGCATACATAGTATTTTTGTTGGCTTGGTGTTACTCTTATGGTTCCTGTCGTTAGGGATAATGTAAGTGTTAGTATTTTACTGCAGGGCTAGGGTCAGGGTCAGGGTTAAGGTCAGGGTTATGGTCAGGGTCAGGGTCGGGGTTAGGGTCAGGGTTAGGGTTAGGGCTAGAGTCAGGTTCAGAATTATGGTCAGGGTTGGGTTTAGTTTTAGGGGTACGGTTCTATAAGCATTGCTAAATTTTTTTAGGAAGAAGTGCCTCATTTTCCTACAAAAGATATTAGATGACTTCCATCAAAATTTCATATTTATCTAAAGTAGCAGGTTTCTTAAAATATACTGAACATGCAGTATTCTTTTAAGAGTAAGAAGTTTGATTTTCTGTTTTAGAATGCATAGGCACACTTTAAAGAACTGTGCTCAGGATCTGACTAGGGAAAACCATAGTTTTGTTGTATAGTGATTACTAAATACAACATGCAGAGAAGTGACTTGTTTACCTTCAATAGCTATTGAGTTGCATGCATCAAACAGCTATGCTTTTATGCTTAAGAAAATAAGGTCTGTTACAACCAAATGAAAAATGTTTAAGTCTTAGTTGAGCAAGAACTTTAAGTTTCCTTTTCAGAAATCAGACATGTAAGTGCAGGAAATATGATCAGTTTCTAATAGAGAAAAATCATACTTCTAGTTCTACAGTGATTACTAAATCCAGTTTAGAACTAAGGGGGCTGTTTTGGTGTGAAAGATTATGTGTTGCTAGTATTAAAACTGTTCTGCATACATGGCTACAGAATGCTTGCTTGTTAAAACCAAAGTAAAAAGCATATGCTCTTAGACGAGAAAGAACTTGGAGTTTGCTCTTTAGAAAATATGCTCACAGGTAAAGGAAACATACTCAGGGACTTCTTAGAGGAAACTATACATAGTAATTTTGTTGGGGTAGGGATATAGTTATGGTTGGTATTGCTAGGAATAGTCTAACTGTTAGTGTTTTACTATAGGAATAAGGCTAGGGTTAGGGTTTGGGGCTATGGATAGTGTTAGGTATAAGGTGGGCTTTCTTTTTTTTTTTGCAGGGTGAGGTTGAATATTTATTCAGGGGGTTATGGAGGAGGAGGGGTGAAGGGGGGGACAGAGAGAGAGGGAGAGAAAAAAGAGAAAGAGACAGAGAAGGGGGAAGCAGAGGAGTGGGTAGAGAGGCAGAAGCGAAACTGCCTCTCCAAGAGGAAGATGGAAAAGAGATAAGGTGGGCTTTCATAGGCATTGCTGAATTCAGTTTAGAAATAACTGGATAATTTTACTTAAAAGATATTAAGTAGTTTCCATCAAAACAACTCTGCATGGGTACTTAAGGGAGCAAGTTTGTTAAAAATCTACTGAAAAACAGTATTCTTTGAAGAGCAAGTAGTTTGAGTTCTTTCTTTAGAATATGCATGCATAAATGAAGGAACTCATGAATTTGCTGACATTTAATTATTGTCTGTGGCCCCATGGCACCTCAGTCAGTGTCTTCTAGCCACACAGGCCGTAGCCTGTTGAGGCTTCTGGGACCATGGCCCCGGCTTTGCTTTGGAAAGTATATGTAGGTTTAAATTTAAGTTTGAGGCCAACCTCATCTACAGAGTAAGTTTCAGGTCAGCCAAGGCTGTTATGCAGAGAAACCCTGTTACAAGGAGAGGGGGCCTTTGTTTGTCTTGGCCACCAGCTAGCTTACACCCGAAATAATCACACAGAAACTGTATTGATTAAAATACTGCTTGGCCATTAGCTCTAGCCTCCTATTGGCTAACTCTCACATCTTGATTTAACCCATTTCTACTAATTTGTGTTCACAACGAGGTTGTGGCTTACCGGGAAAGATTTAGCATGTCTGACCTGGCATCTCCATGACAGCTCTCTGACTCTGCTTTTTTCCTCCCAAAATTCAGTTCTGTCTTCTCTGCCTACCTAAGTTCTGCCCTATCAAACCAAGCAGTTTCTTTATTGATTAACCAATTAAAGAAACATATAAACAGAAGGACCTCCTACAAAACCCTTTCTTGAAAGAAACAGAAGAAAAAAAAGCCTATTGTTTTATTTATCGATAAGACTCCATGAAGCCACCACTGGAGATGAGATAGACGTGCTTTAATTTTAGCTGGTAAGCCACAGCCATGTGGCTAAATAGATTAATAGAAATGGGATAAATTAATATGTAAGAGTTAGCCAATAAGAAACTAGAGCTAATGGGTCAAGCAGTGTTTTGAATAATACAGGTTCTGTGTGATTATTTTAGCTCTAAGATAACTGGGTGGCTGGGAACCAACAAGTGGCCCCCTGCGACATTGGGGAACCCGTATTTGGTCTACAGGCTTAGAATATCTGGCAGGCTTTTCTGTGAAGCAGGAATTTTGAAGGACTTTCATATCTTGTCTTGGCAAAGTTCAGCAATGACTTTCTTTTGTGTCCTGATTTTCCAGTTTGGATAACATGCTATCAGTAGTCAAGGCTATGGCAGTTTCTTCCAAGTGGCTAACTTTGTGTGGTGGTTTGAAAGAAAATGGTCCCCAAAGAGAGTGGCACTATTAGGAGGTGCAACCTTGTTGGATGGAGTAGGTGAAGTCTTATTGGAGGAAGTGTGTCCCTGTGAAGTTGGCTTTGAGGTGTTTTTCAAGCCTCACTCAGAGAGATAGCCAGTTCTCTGCTGCTTTCTGGTCAAAAGGTAGCCAGCAACACATCTGCTCACATGAATTTCCATATTCGGTTTGAGTAAAAAAGGTTTTAACTTTAACATAGTAAAATTACATTTAACAAAACAGATATCAAGCAAGAATTACAGTTATTTTATCATAACTAAAGAAAACTATATCTATTCTTTAACTCCATCAAAGAATCCAGAGGATATAATATTACCAAAGTAAACAGGAAGTACATTGTAAGCAACTTCCAACACTCTAAAAATGACAGAGACAATTGGTTACCTGGCCAATCACCCAAAATCTCATTTTCAATGTTGGAGAAACCAACTTTGGCTAAGGCCTAGAGTAACTGACAGACCATTGTCAGAGGCAAGTTTTTTAAAACCATTTTACCCTGTCTTGGCAAGATTTGACAGTCTTTTTGATGTGGGATTTCCCTTTGTATGCTGTGATTACCATTAATGAACAAAGAACTGCTTTGTGCCTTTGGCAGAGCAGGGCAAGGTGGAGCAGAGCTAGGTGGGGAGGACTGGGCTGAATGCTGGGAGAAAGAAAGGTGAAGTCAGAGAGAAACCATGAAGCCACTAGAGACAGACACTGGAAACTTTAGCCTGTAAGCCACAGCCATGTGTCAATACACAGATTACTAGAAATGGGTTCAATTAATATGTAAGAGTTAGTCAATAAGAAGCTAGCACTAATGGGCCAAGCAGTGTTTTTAAATAATACAGTTTCTTTTTTTAAAAATATTTATTTATGTATTATGTATACAACATTCCTTCCATGCCTGCCTGCATGCCAGAAAAGGGCACCAGATCTCATTACAGATGGTTGTGAGCCACCATGTGGTTGCTGGGAATTGAACTCAGGACCTTTGGAAGAGCAGGCAATGCTCTTAACCTCTGAGCCATCTCTCCAGCCCAATAATACAGTTTCTGTTTGATTATTTTGGACCCAGGAAGAACAAGTGGCTCCTTGCAACATATCTTCACTTGTCTCATTTGTCCAGTGGTCTTCAGACTCCTTAGCTGGATATCTTCATTCTCCTGAAAAGACAAAAAGAAACTCTGCACCGGCTCTAACTCCTTTTTGGCAAGTTATATCTGATCAGATGAGAAACATTTGTTATGGAGGCCCAAAAAGCCTATTTCTACACTGATCAAAGGTCAGAGAGTAGGGACTTATTTCTAGTTCCTTCAAGATTATTGTGCTTCTTCCTCAGACAAAGGTCCAACATGCTTGTAAATCAGAGAAATATGTTCTTTCAATGTTATTGCCAGCAGATGTGGCTAATTGCCAGAACTTGTCCTGGAATAGGGAAGTAGTTTTCTCCTACCTCAAACAAAAGATTAAGGAACTAAGTTCCAATTCCCTTGGGATTCTACCCAGGGAGTGGTTTGCCTACAAAGTGTTTTGATCTAGGGTGTAAGCATGACTTGTTTTGTTCTGGCAACCGAATGTTTAACTGTGAATGTAGCCTGTGACTTTCAATTGGTATGTTCATTTCCTTGTATCATGTTAATGCAGTTTTTGTCTCCTACCTTTTGGGGTCAGGGGTATTTTAAGCAGTTGGAAATTAAACACAAATTTTTAGTACTCACTGAAAAATTCCCTCCCCATACTATCCTATATATTTCTCCATTTTATTATTTTCATTTGTGTCTTCATATTCTTTACTATATTTCTATTTTTTTTTTTTTTGGTTTTTCGAGACAGGGTTTCTCTGTGGCTTTGGAGCCTGTCCTGGAACTAGCTCTGTAAACCAGGCTGGTCTTGAACTCACAGAGATCCACCTGCCTCTGCCTCCCGAGTGCTGGGATTAAAGGCGTGCGCCACCACCGCCTAGCTTACTATATTTCTAATACCCATGCCCTTACCCTGGCAAGAAAAATATTTTTGTTGAGGCTGATCCCCGACAACTTGTTAGTCATATAAGTTAGTGTAGATTGAATGGTCATGCTGTTGGATTACCTCTTCTAATCAAAAGGTCTCTCTTTTTCAAATCTAATCTTTTAGTTGCTTTGGGGAAGAGTTTTTTCAACAGTGACAGGAAATGACAGAACCAAATTTGACATGGGGTTCTCTGAGAGATCCTTCAAGGCCTTTCCCACCAACAAAGGGTTACCTTGACTGTCTCTTGTTGATATACATTCATTAGTCCAATGCCTGCCTCTACCAGACCTTCTGCATAATCCAGAAGGGAAGGATATTCTGTTTGGACAATGCTTAGAAAAACCATTGTTTCTAGAAATGTCATGTTTATAATCTCTTTTTAGATGACTTTGTTTACTATAATTGAGACATTTGACATTTTGACTTTTCTTCGAACCTCTGGAAATCACCTCTCATATCCAAGCATCATCATATTTATGGTATTTAATATTGGTTGTATCTCAGATCTGTCCTTCCAAGGGTACTAATCTTGCTTTTAATGGCCTAATTGCCCTTTTGCATTGTGCACTAGCACTTTCAAAAGCCAGAAATTCAATTATTATTTGTCTAGCTTCTAAAGTTTGAATCATTGTATTTATTCATGAAGTCAGTCTTTGTACAATTTAAATATGTGGGAGTGGTTTTGAACATCTCTGGGGAGGGGTCATTGTTTGGGTGGCTTTCTTGGAGGAGTCTGGACTGAGGCAACTCCCAGGGGAGGAGGCTTGGGAAGAAACTTTCACCCAAACAACTTGTGGTTCACATCAACCAAACAATAAAAAATAAACAAACAATAAAACCCTACAAACCCAGAACCTTATAAATATGCAAATTTGGCCTATAATTTAAAATGGATTTCATATTGCTTGGGGAAAAAAACCTAGAAGGTGGGGAGTAGGTTCCCGGGGAGTGTTCTTGAGGGTCTATTTTCCCTGGGTGTTTCCTGTCTCACTCTCTGATCCTCTCTGCCTTAGCATTGAACTGTTCTACTCTGTGCCCTACTCACCATGATTGACTAGAACTTTCAAAACCATGAGCCCAGGTAAAATCTTCCTCTTTTAGTTTGTCACAGCTGTGATATGAGTGGGTGATGGGAGTACTGTTGGTACTGCCTTCCTTGCCCATGGTCAAGCAGACTCAGGGTCTAGCCTCTCTGAAGTCCTTGATCTACTTGTTCTGCTTGCAGGGATTTGTGCTCCATGAAGGCCCAGTTAAAAGTCTACTTATATGGCAGGCAGAATTCTTTGAGAAACAGAAACCATAACTGTAGGAAGAATAGGCCTTCTTTCACAACTCTGCAGTCTACTCAAGGGTCTGTTATAGCACCTGCCAGGTTTAGCTGACGTCTGGGCTGCATACACTCAACTCCATCCTTTGGTAATCCTCCTTTTATGTTGCTACTGCTGCAGCAGTTGCTCATTGTGAGCAAGAATGGGGCCAAGAACTGAACAAGAGTGTGGTTAATACGTGAATTCATTCTGTTTGTATCTTTGGTGTGTATGCCAAGATTTCATGTTTTATACTTGTGAACTCAGTAAGATCAGATTTCTTTCAGCTAGATTGTGGTATAGCTCAATGAGAAAGATTCTAATGTACTGGAAATGTTGAGCATATGTGAAGGCGTATGTCACAACCCCACACCAGTTTGGAATTATGATTAATAGAATGGTCATTTATTTAAAGGGGAAAAACTTACAGATCACCGTCCCAGACAACAGCCCTCTGTGCAATCAGGAAAGGAGCCTAGTAGCCGGAAGCAGAGCTGGAAGCAAGAGACTGAGCGGAGGGCAGTCACTGCTTTTTTAAAAAGAGAGAGACTTTTTTAAAGAGAGAGAGACCCAATGGGCTGGTATCTCAGCAGCTATTGGCTGGAGGAGTGGAAGGACCTCCCGCAACACCTCCCCCTTTTGTTTAAGTAAGAGAGTTCTAAACCTACTACGAAATTATATACAATAAGTACAAATATCCTATTCTAACTAGCTTAAGTCTTGTATAATAAATAGCTTGGCCAAGTCATGAGAGGAAAGTAACTACATTTATATAGTCTTCAACCCCATCAAAGATCTGAGAAGGGAAATAATGTTACCTGGGTAATTAGGAAGTACAATTAAACATGCAACAAATCACAGAGACAACTGGCTACCTGGGCAACCACCTGAAGTCACGTTTGCAGCGGTGAAGCAACCAACTTTGGCTAAGGCCTAACATAACTGACATACCACTTTCAAAGGCAAGAACTAATAAGTAGCCTGAACTAATGGGCCAATCAGTTTTATACCTTATGGAGATCTCTGTGTGATTTTCTTTGGGGCTTGCTAGCTGTCGGGTACGAGGTGGGACGGAAACCCCAATGAGCAGGCCCCCTCATGCTACAAATGGTGCCCATGTGGGCAACTGCATCCACATAAAGCCTGAGGCAGCTTGAGAAGTAATTCTAGAACAAAATGACAGCATTGTGCATGTTTTCTTGGTAGCAGCAATTTCTTGGGTCTGCTCTGCTTGATAGAGGCAAGCAAGCACTCTCATCTAAGAGAGGCTTCCTGACTCAGCTTTAGCTGCAAAACCCTGCAGCTCTTTAAGAGGTCCTGCCATGAAACACTTAAATGGAGTTGGTGAAAAGCTGACTGCACACTTTTCAGTTTTCAGTCGTAGCAGGTAAAAAGCTGCGCCATTTAAAAATACCGGCTTTCTGAGCTGTCCTGCCAGGGCAAACTCTCACTATTTCAGGTAGGCAGTCCTACTGAGTGTGGTCTGTAAGCTGAATGCTGCAGCTTGCTTGCTGGCAGGGACCTTGAAATGCCTTAGAGTTGTGGCAATAAAAATGGCTACAGCCAGCACCTCCGGCCGTGAGGCTGGAAAGCTAAGGAATGGGCTGGATTCAGCTGCCAAAGCCATGGCTTTAATCCTCTCTAAAGACTCATGTGGTCAGAAAAAGAGAGATATACAGTAAAGAGAGATTCAAAGACGAAGAAAACCTCTAAATGGTTTACAGTGTGTTAAAAATATATGAAGGCTTAAAAAAAGGGTTAAAGTCCTTAAAAATAAAAAAGAAAGAGAGTAGTAGGGTGTGGTGGTACACACCTTGAATCCCAATGCCTGGGAGGCAGAGGTAGATGATTGATCTCTGTGACTTCAAGGTGTGGTAGCACACCTTTAATCCCAGTGCCTGGGAGGCAGAGACAGGCGGATCTCTGTGACAAAGATACACAGAAACACTGTCTCAAAAAGCCAAAAATTAGGGATGCGGAGGCAGACAGAACCCGGACGCAGAGGTGGACGGAACCCAGATGCTCCCCGCAGCTGATGGGGACCGGCTGGGACCCAAGCGGCAGCAGAGGACGCAGGATGCAGGCGGCGGCAACCATCGTGGCAGCAGATGTAGGCTGCAGGGACCTCGCGCAACACCGAGAGCAGATCGCCCCACTACAATTAAATCAAAGAGGTAGGCCTTCGGTTGGCGAGGTGCTTGGCAAAGGAGGAGCCAGGCCCTATTCCTGAAGATCCTTCTGAGGGGTGAGAGGGACCTTGGCCCCCCCGGCAGGAACCAAGAAACAGAGCGAGGGCATTTTGTAAGAGGAGCCCCTGGCCAGCAGGGAAACCTGAACCAGTTTTAAGAGACCCATTAGATAGCATCGAAAGGAGATGGGCAGGCGCCAAGGCAAGAATTCACCCAATAATCTGAAAAACAGCATGAAAACACCAGAACCAATGATCTTACAACAGAAGGTCTTCAACACCCTAACACAGAAGAAGTGGAAAAAATTGACTTTATGAAAGCAATAGAGTCCCTTAAAGAACATGTGAAAAATGCCCTTATAGAAATGGATGGGAAGTATAACCAAAAGTTTGAAGAAATGAGTAAATACGTACATAATACCCTTGGAAACCAAGAAAGAATGATCAAACAGGTAATGGAAACCATTCAAGAATTGAAAACTGAAATGGAAGCAAGGAAGAAAACACAAACTGAGGACCAGCTGGACATGGAAAATCTAGGTCAACGAGCAGAGCCTACAGAAACAAGCATAATCAATAGAATACAAGAGATAGAAGAAAGAATCTCAGATTCTGAGGACACCATAGAGAAAATAAATGCACAGATCAAAGAAAACTGCAAAGCCAACAAATTCTCATCACAAAACATTCAGGAATTATGGGACACAGTAAAAAGACCAAACCTAAGAATAATAGGAATAGAAGAAGGAGAAAAGTCACAGCTCAAAGGCCCAGAAAATATTTTTAACAAAATTATGGAAGAAAACTTTCCCAACATAAAAAAGATATTCCTTTGAATATTCAAGAAGCATACAGAACACCAAACAGACTGGATCAAAGAAAAACATCCCCTCACCATATAATAATCAAAACACAAAATATACAGGTTAAAGAAAGAATATTAAGAGCTGCAAAGGAAAAAGGCCAAGTAACTTATAAAGGTAAACCGATCAGACTTACACCTGACTTCTCTATGGAAACAATGAAAGCCAGAAGGTCCTGGATAGAAGTACTGCAGAAGCTAAGAGACCATGGATGCAAGCCCAGACTACTATACCCAGCCAAGCTTTCGTTCACTATAAATGGAGAAAACAAGACATTCCAGGATAAGAACAAATTTAAACAATACGTAGCCACGAATCCAGCCCTACAGAAAGTAATAGAAGGAAAATCACAACCCAAGGAATCCAACTTTGCCAACACTGCCTACAATAACTGAGGCATCTAGCAACCCTTCATCAGTACAACTCAAAGAAGGAAACTAAGAACATGGATTTTGCCAGCAGACTTGGTGCAGTATGGACATGCCATACGGAGGAAAAGTAAAGATTACATAGCAAAGCATAGATTACTAGGAGTTAATAAATTTGTGTTTTAAGAGCTCATTGAGAAAAAGCTAAGCTAAGGCATGTTTTCATAATAATAATTCTCCACATTTTTACTTGTGGACTGGTGGTCCTGATAAGAAATTATTGCTACATTATGAAGTCTTTTTTTACTTAATTTCTAATGCATATAGATACATAAGTCAAGATCTGTCAAGATCATACATATCCTGGCTTAGTTTCTTTTTGTCCTTTGTCTAAAACTTTTTTGTCCTTTTTTCTTGGCTTTTATCTCTATCAGTGTATTTTTTCACAAATATATAACCTCTCTTGATTGTTGTAGTTTTGTGCTTAATATAGAGGACAGACTATGTGAATGTGTGTAGTATTTCTTCAGAATCCTATTGATCATTCTGAGTTTTTCTGCTTTCCATATACCTTTAGAATCAGTTTTTCTTTTATAAATTGTTAGGCAGTTTCCTTGGGTGTGTTGATTTATGCTGTAAATTTTTTTATGTCCAACATCATAATACTGATTCATCTTGTTCACAAGGATCATTGACCTCACATTTAGTTCTTTTATGTTTTCATAGTATGTAAAAGATTTTATTTATTTTTTTATTTTCACAATATATGAAAGATATACTAATATTGTATAAATATTACTTTGGGGTCACACAGGTGGTTTAGCACATATTTTTCTTGGGGATGACCTGTGATCAGATCCCAATGCCCAAATCAGGAGGCTCATAACTACCTGGAACTGTAGATCCAGAGGATCTAACACACTCTTCTATGTGGTGTCACAGATACATAGATGACCTTCTCTTTCTGACACACAAACACATATAAAAATGGAATATTTTAACTTGCCAAAAGCACTTATAGCTTGTAAAGGAAATAGAGCAAAATACATTGCGTTATGTGTATAATAAAAATCATACAACTTGGTAGCCTTAAAATGAGGGTTTTGCTGTAAGAACGAACCTGAGAATATTGTATTTTGGAGGAAGGCAGATGATAACAGGACTGAGGATATCAAAAGCCATTGTAAGCTCTTCACAGATCTTAACAAACCATTCCAGGAAAAACTGGAATATGAGAGTGCTGAGAATAATTCAGTCAAGGTCCAGTGGATTCAGTGGGAAATAAACTCCATGAAAGTTAGGCTAGAGGTCATATGGTAGTTTGAATGAAAATGGTCCTCATAGAGTTATATATTTGAATGTTTGCTCCTGATTTGTGGAACTAATTAGTAAAAATTAGGGGATATGGTGTGGTAGGAGATGGTGTGTCACTGGAAATGGGCTCTCCCTTTCTGCCTGTAGAGCAGTGTGTAAACTTTCAGTTCCATGCTTGCCTACTGCTATCTTTCCTGTCATGGCAATGGACTAATCCTCTGAAAAGTACAAGCAAGACCCTAATTAAAAGTTTTCTATTATAAGAGTTGATTTGACAATTGTCCATTAATATCATTAAAACTATAAACTTAGCTCATTTGTGTACTATTTTGGCAAATCTGTTTGTATTCTGCCTATGTCCTGAGAAACAGAGGCAGAATTAAAAGACCATGACTTCTTTGATAAAACATTGAGTCAGTAATAGTTAATACTTATGATTCTTGCAGGTCTATGGTGAAAAAGAGCAACAAGTAGGGCAAAAAGAAATAAATCATGTTGATTGGAGAGAAAAACAAATGGTTTTAAAAGGAAGGAGAAAAGGAGGATCATCTCTCTTGTTTCTTGGGTCATTGAGTAGGATCTGGCATTGCAAGAAAAAGGTCTGCTAACAGATATTTAGAGAGACACACAAACAAATCAACATTATTGAACATATATGAGAGAAACAATGTCAACAATTACTAACTTAAAAAATAAAATCACAGACAAGCTTGTTGCGGGAGGCCCTTCTGCTCCTCCAGCCAATAACCGCTGAGATACCAGCCCATTGGGGCGTGGTCTTTCTCCCTTTAAAAAAGTGGCCACTTCCCTTCTCACTCTCTCTTACTTCCTGCTCTGCTTCAGGCAACTAGACTCCCTTCCTGATTGTGCAGAGGGCTGTTGTCTGGGATGGTTATCTGTAAGTTTTTTCCCCTTTAAATAAATAACCATTCTATTAATCATAATTCTAAACTGGTGTGGGATTGTTTTTGACTTATGCCTTCGTCTTCATCTGGCGCCCAATGTTTGGTTTTAGGACCCCTCCTTCCCTGGCTCGGCTGCCTGCTGCCAGTTCAGCTTGGCGCGAGCCCTCCCTCCCTCAGCCGCGGCCTGTGCCTTGTGCGTGGAGCCAGCAGTTTAATATAAATCATCACGCACTGGCTTTTCTTGCTGCAGTTCTTTATTTTTTCCCCTTAGACACCTCAGATTGACTTCAAGTCCCCACGTACCCTACCGTTTGCCTCCCCACGTGGATTTAACTCCACAGGCCTGCGTAATCTGAGTCGTTTTCAAATCTCCCTTGCAAGCACAGCTCTTAAGCAGCGCGAACCAGAGCACGTGGTTGCCAAAAACTGCAACCCCTCGGGGCAACCCTGTCACGTGGAGGCATACACGGCTTCCGGGTTACTCTTCTCTACCCCTGCATTCTGGGTTTATGGTTCCGTGTACGGAATTGATTCAATTACATTTGCTTTGTTGAACAACTTGCATGTCCCAGTTTTTAACAAATACTAGGTGGACCCTGAAACAGAAACTCGTTTTCGTCATGACTTGGCAACAGCGCCACCTGCTGGATAATAGGTAATATGGTGGTTTTCGTTTCCAACACAAATTTTACTGTTTTGTTCGCTAATACAATGTGTCATATCATGCAAGGTTTATATGATTATGGGGACAACATAATTTACTGGTTACTAGGTTTCAGTATTCTTTTGAATATTCTATCATTTAGGAAGAATATGGCACTCCTAAGAACCATACAATCTTTACTAGAAACTCATGCAGGTCAGGAGATTCAGGATTCAAAAGAGACAA
>NW_004949138.1:3132794-3139946 GCF_000317375.1 Microtus ochrogaster
TATATATTTACCATACTGTAATGTATATTTGTACATTGTTTATATTTGGAGGTCATTGTCCTCATTTGTTTCACAGTTGTTTATTGTCTTAGTCTTTAAGTTAGATAGGTATTGAGAATTATATAGATCAGTAGTGTTCTAAGTTTGTCATTTATAATTAGACTAATCAAGTTCTTTAGATACATAGAGATTATATTCAGTATAGATAGAAAATTTTCAACCTCTTCAAAGAGCTGTAGAAAATGGCCTTTAATTTACCTCAGAGTTTTGTGGTAGTGAGACACAATTGCTCCTGGCAACACCGCTCTATTCCCAAGAGAATGTTGAGCACCAAAGACACTCCTCCTGGAGCCTTTCTTTTTGGCAGAACTGGCCTTTGGGCAAAGAAATGCCCACACTTCAACCACTGACAGAGATACAGACCATGGATAAAACAGGACTGTCATACCCTGCCAAGACAGGGTAAGATAGTTTTGAAAAGTTGCTTGCCTTTGAAAATGGTATGTCAATTATGTTAGGCCTTAGCCAAAGTTGGTTGCTTCAGTCCTGCAAACGTGACTTTGGGTGATTGCCCAGGTAGCTAGTAGTCTCTGTGATTTGTTGCATGTTTTGGAAGTTGTTTGATTGCACTTCCTAATTACTCAGGTAACATTATTTCCCTTTGCAGAGCTTTGATGGGGTTGGAGACTATATAAATGTAGTTACTTTCCTCTCATGACTTGGCCAAGTTACTTATTATACAAGACTTAAGCTAGTTAGAATAGGATGTTTGTACTTATTGTATATAATTTCGTAGTAGGTTTAGAACTCTCTTACTTAAACAAAAGGGGGAGGTGTTGAGGGAGGTCCTTCCACTCCTCCAGCCAATAGCCCCTGAGATACCAACCCATTGGGGCGTGGTCTCCACTCCTCCAGCCAATAGCTCCTGAGATACCAACCCATTGGGGCGTGGTCTCTCTCCCTTTAAAAAAGCAGCCACTTCCCTTCTCACTCTCTCTTACTTTCTGCTCTGCTTCCGGTAACTAGACTTGTTGAAATAAGAGTGGCGGAGCTGCGTCCCCAGCACCCTGCCGCCCACATGGCTAGCTTAGCTTATGCCCCGAAATAATTACACGGAAATTGTATTCTTTTAATCACTGCCTGACCCATTAGTTCCAGCCTCTTATTGGCTAGCTCTTACATATTAATCTAACCCATTTCTATTAATCTGTGTAGCCCACAAGCTGGCTTACCAGGAATTATCTTAACCTGCATCTGCCTGGAGTGCGGGAACCATGGCGACTCTCTGACTCAGCTTCTTTCTCCCAGCATCCTGTTCTGTTTTCTCCGCCTACCTAAGGGTTGGCCTATGAAATGGGCCTAGGCAGTTTCTTTATTAATAAGAAATCATTCCCACATCATAGACTCCCTTCCTGGTTGTGCAGAGGGCTGTTGTCTGGGATGGTGATCTGTAAGTTTTTTCCCCTTTAAATAAATAACCATTCTATTAATCATAATTCTAAACTGGTGTGGGATTGTTTTTGACTTACGCCTTCACCTTCACAAGCTAGGTGTGGTGACTCATGCCTTTAACCCGGAATGTAGGTAGCTTGCGTTGGCAGTAATTTCCAAGGACTTTAGTGACATTAAAGAAAAGACACCTGCCCTCCATTGTAAGCATAGAAAAAGCACACTAAGGATAAGAGCCAATTCCTAACCACAGAAAGCAACTTCCCACAGAACACTCTGTGGCAAGTGGGGCAAAGACAATTTATAGCCATGTTCCCAAATGGTGGTATCATCTGAATGATACTTTTATCTGAAAATAAAAGTCAAAATTTAAAGGTCATAGGTTCTTCCTCTGTGGTTTCAGTATAGCACTGTTGCATGCATTTATAGTTGGCAGAGTCAGAGCCCCATTGAGGAGATCCCCAGAATTCATTGCATGAAGTTGTGAAGACCTGCAAAGATTGACAAAGAAGATCAGGAAGATAGTCTGGTTACTTTTATTTTTCTTAAAAGATAAGTGAATTGTCAGCAAAGGTTTCCACTCACTGTATTTTTACCTTTTGGGATCTATTCTCTAGGCCTTAAGAACAAAGTGTTAATAGTTTTCTGTACCAAGACCTGATTTGAATATAAACTGTGGGATAAAGAGTTCCTTGCAGAAAAATATGTCAGAGAATTGTATTTTCCTACAACTTGATCTCTGTATAGGGTGTGGGGTGCAGGTACAAAGATTTTCAGTTTGTCTGCCTCTATTTGCAGATACACCAAAATTGATTGTGGGTTTTGGTCACATCAAGTCTAGCCAGGATGAGGTCAGACTGGGTCTCAGCAAAGTCATCTCTAAATGAATCCTAAACTTTATTGCTGAATAAGTTCAGAACTTGTAGAAGACTTTAGAGAAACCACACCTATGAGTTTGGTAACCTGCCTTACAGAGCTATGTCCAAAGCACATTGCACAGTTATTGTGTTCAATAAGGATGTTTTTGTACACAAACTCTGTTCCCCATGCTCTCTACAGCTCATTCTTCAGAACAAAGTCACTCAGAGGCCAGTGCCCTGACTCAGGCTATTATAAGGGCCACTTTGGTTGCAGTTAGATACCATGCCTGGCTTCTAGTTACACACCTAGTCCTGGGGAGGATCCAGCACAACTGCTCTAGCAACTCAGTTGTCAGTTCCTCAATATCTTTGAAAAGCAGTCCCTAGCTAACATGTCAGTTTTTTTTTTTTTTGGACTCACCCAATCTCACCCATAGTTTCTCATAGTGCCTGGAAGTGGTCTCATAGTACAGCAATGCTCCAAACTGAGAAATGGAGCAAATCAACAACTTGGAGAGTAGAAGAACCCTCTGACCCTGCAGGAAGACTGGTGTTTCTCCTAGGATGCCCTGATTGGCTAGTGAGTCCTGAGTGACAAAAGCAGCTTCTCTATGGAGACAATGTGCTGAAGCGACACAGCACAGTGGTTATCTGCTCTGGCTTCTACTGCAGACAGAGACCAGCCCCAGCTGTGCAGAGATTTGCATTTCAGAAGCATTCATGCCTCTAAAATCTGACCATGTTGCATTCCCTCTCTTAACAAAGACTCCAATAGTTGTTCAGTCTGCAAGATTGGATATCTCAACTAGTCTTATAAACAAGAATTCTGAGACTTGGCTTCTAACATTACTATACGAATGAACTTGCCAGAGAGAGCTAGGGTAAACAAAGAACAAAAACCTCCTTCTTCCATATTCTGTACATATGATACCAAAAGGCATAGCCCAGATTAAAGATGAATCTTCCCACCTTAGAAGAACCAGATTAATCTGGGTTTTACCATTTTACATGATTAATAAATACCCATAGGTGTATCAGTTTTAGTTAATTTCAGATGTAGTTAAGTTGATAACCAAGAATACACACAAGATCCAATACAAAGAGCTGAGGAAGATTTTTTTTAACCTGTAGCAAGCAAAGAGAGCTTGAGAATAATTTCCAAAGATTCCTCATGCTCAGTTAACAAGTCCACTCACTGAACATGGTAAAAGCAGAGACATTTTGGGTATTCTTAGCACAAAGTCATACAGAAATCTGTATAAAGTATAAACATGATATACAGAAATACTTCAGGAATGTTCATTTTGTACCATAAGTTCTTCGCTGAAAATAAAGAGAATGTTACTATGAAAGTTGATTGCATGATCTGAGAGATAGATGTATCAATGCCACAATTCTCAGAATATTGTGAGACAGAGGACACAAATATAGAAAATACTAAGAAAAAGTCACCTATTTCTATTGTGAATGCTGTTCTTAGATTGATAGCTATGTTGAGCTATTCTAACCTTGTTAGGCTACTTTAATTTTTGTGTAGAATGGCTCAGAGAAAGTTGCAGTTGCTTCCATATTGCCCATTTTAACTAAACCTGGCTGTTGTCTTTTCTCAGGGCTGTGACATTTTGTAGAAAATTCTATTATTTTTTAAAAGGCTTTTATTTTATGTATTTTTGGCTACCTGTACATGTCTGTGCATATGTAGAGGCCAGAACTCTGTAGAGTAGCTTGTTAGTGAACATATGAATGCTATGGATGGAACTTGGGTCCCCTACAGCAGCACCCAATGGCCTTAAACACTGAACCATTTCTCTAGGCCAGTGGTTCTCAGCCTTCCTAATGCTGCAATCCTTTCATATGGTTCCTTATGTTTTGGCGAACCACAATCATAAAATTATTTTATTGCTACTTCATTAAGTGTAATTTTGTTACTGCTAGGAATCATAATATAAATAAATGATATGCAGGACATCTTATATGCAAACCCTGTGAAAGGGTTATTCAATGTCCAAAGAGGCTGTGACTCACAGGGTGAGAATCTAGGCTTTTTAATTTTTACTTACATTTTATTTTTAATTTATTTTTAATTAAAATATAATTACATCAATTTCCTCCTTTCTTGCCAAGACTCTATATACAATTGAAAGAAGTGTGCACATATATATGTATGTATGTATGTGTATATATATATATATATATATATATATATATATATATATATATATATATGACCATATCATGCTTAGTAAATTTTTTTTGATATGTATACATAGTTTCATGTTTAACCACCTAATCAAGCATTAGGTAATCAGTTAGAGAGCTCATCCCTGCCTGAGGCCATTTCTCCCACTTGAAGGAGATTCCACTCTTTGATGATGAATAGGAATCTTATTTCCTAATCACCTAGACTGCCTTGGACAGAAAACATAGTCAAAACCAGAAAACAGGGGCTGAAGAAATAGCTTAGCAGTTTGAAGTACTGAAGAGTCTTCCAGAGCATTCAGGATGCATTCCAGTATACACACGGTGGTTCATCTATCTGTCAATTCATTTCCAGGAGATTTTGATACTTTCTTTCTGCCTCCCTCACCACTACTGTGGGAGCACATTTTTCTCCTTCAGCCAAAAGCCTTTAAGATACCAGCCCACTTGGACATAGTCTCTTATACTGTAAAAGCAGCTGTAAATGTGTGCCCACTCTCTTGCTTCCAGCTCCTGCTTCCGGCTGCTAGACTCTGTTCCTATTTACACATAGGACTGTTGTCTAGGACAGTGATCTATAAGTTTTCCCCTTAAATAAATAACCCTTTCATTATTTATAATTCTGAACTGGTGTGGGATTGTTTTGTGTCTTATGTCACCATCTGGCACCCAACGTTTGGTTTTAGAACAGCTCCACCGGCTCTGCTACCCACTGCCAGCTTGAAGTACACCCAGCTAGACATGTCAGCTGGCCATGGCCTGTGCGTGGAGCCAGCAGTTCATTTGGATATAGAATTCTCATGAAGTGGCAGCTTTTCTTGCTGTAGATCAGCCGAAGTTCTTTATATTATCTCATTACTTGCCTCAGAGTAGCTTCCAGTCCCCACATGCTATCTCCAGTGTCTGCATCCCACCATACACACACACCATGCAGAAATTCAGATAGGATGCGGGCTTTCCTAGGTGCCTGCTGTTATCTTGTTATCCCAGTGATCCTGTGGCTGCTGACTGATCAGAGCTCACCACAGTACACCCAGTCTGTAATTTCTATTAATAACTATTTTTTGATCTAAGCATATATTTCAGCATTTCACACTAAAACTAGATTCAACTGTGTTACCAGGCCCAGCTGGGTTAGTTTCGTATGTGGCAGGTGACACCTACTGGCAGGTAACACTTATTGCACCTAATCCAGCTAATTAAATGACAGGTAAGATTTATTTATTTATTTTAATTTTTTTTTCGAGACAGGGTTTCTCTGTGGTTTTGGAGCCTGTCGTGGAACTAGCTCTTGTAGACCAGGCTGGTCTCGAACTCACAGAGATCCGCCTGCCTCTGCCTCCCGAGTGCTAGGATTAAAGGCGTGCGCCACCACCACCCGGCTTTATTTTAATTTTTTGAGACAGGGTTTCTCCATAGCTTTTGGTTCCTGTCCTAGAACTAGCTCTTGTAGACCAGGCTGGCCTCGAACTCACAGAGATCTGCCTGTCTCTGCCTCCCAAGTGCTGGGATTAAAGGCATGCACCACCACTGGCCATATTAGATTTAATATCCTAAATATAGATCATAAATTGCTAATTGAAAAGGGCAATATGTCAGACAACCTAACTGTCCAAGGTTTCAATAGCCTCTTTACTTACACCATGTACAAGGCTTTACAAGACTTATATGATGTCCCTTCTATATCACTATTTTTGATTCTGGGGATTACTCTTGTCCTCAATGTTTTTTTTAAAGATATGGTTTGACAATAGTGATAAGAATGAGGTATTCCTGGAAATGGTACAGTCTTTATAGACTGAATCCACACTTTTAAAGAAAGAGTGGAAATCTGAAGAAGTATATGACCAATTTAACAAACAAAACTCAGTCAACTGAGATACTTTTAGAAATAGTGATACTAAGCTTCTTGAAAAAGAGGTCGGAAATCTGAAGGAGGATACAAACAATTTAATTAACAAAACTTGGTCAACTGAGGTACTTTTGGAAATGGTACATACTGATAGTAATTTATTTAAAGAAAGATTCAACACTTTGGAGAAGGAAATGGCCAATTTGGCACATAAAACCCAATCAATGACAGTGGGTGTTGAAACATTATTTGAGAGAATTCACACTGTTGAATGCATTTATCCAACTCTGTCAAAGGGATATGACAGAGTGACTGATAGAATGTCTCTCCAGGAAGGTAATATGCATGCTATAAAGATTATGTTCAAGGATGAGACATTATCTCTACTGGACAGACTTCATACCTTGGAATCCTCAATGAGGACATTAGAGCAGAACACTAGATAAGAGATCCAGACATTACAAAAGATTTGAAAAGATTGAGGAAATTATCAAATTTGATGACCAGGAACAAAAGGTAAAAAGGCAAAATTTAACCTCATTGGTATATAAAAATCTCTGGGATAGTTTCCCCAGAGTTCTGCCTGCCTTTCTAGTAATAACATCAGAAAAAGTATCTGGCCCCCAAGTACCTTGAATTTGTCAAAGAATGTACATAAGAGCCCATATGTAGGGGCTGGAGAGATGGCTCAGTGGTTAGGAACATTGCCTGCTCTTCCAAAGGTCCTGAGTTCAATTCTCAGCAACCACATGGTGGCTCACAACAACCTGTAATGAGGGCTGGTGCCCTCTT
>NW_004949138.1:3140878-3161104 GCF_000317375.1 Microtus ochrogaster
CCTGCCGCTCCATATTACTACATAAATGAAGGACTTTACTCTGATCGTCACGATCAAGCTCTTTATGATGACCACACCTTGTCCCTATGTAGCACAGCAGCTTTAAAGGCTTGGGACAGGAGTCAGGAACCAGAAAAGATAGTTGAATCATATCTTAGGGTTAAACAGGGTTAGAGAGAACCATTTAGTGACTTTGCAAGGACTAACTAGGATTGTACGAATAGGGGTAACTGACCCAGAAGCTAGACGTATAATGATGAATCTTTGGCCTATGAGAATGCCAATGTAGAGTGATAAAAGGATCTTTGGGCCTTTAAATATCAGATCAGCACCCATGGATGAATAGGTCTTGCATACAATGAATGTCAAGACACTTGACAATGGTACTGAAGCTTGGCTAGGAGAAGCAATTTCCAATGGTAAGACATCAAAATACCAAATGTTTTAATTGTGGTAGAATGGGACATCTGAGAAGGGATTGTAGACAATGGATTCCTAGAAATAATGTCTCCTCTGGGAATGGCAGAAATAGGAGGACTCAGCCTTCATGTATATGTAGCAGGCAAGGCAAAGGCCGACATTGGACCAATGAATGTTGGTCAGTGATAGAGAAGACAACCTGATACCATCAGAAAATGTCACGGGGGGGGGATTCTTGCAAGCCCCCATGGCGAATGTGATCCAGTCATTCCCAGTTATTGTGGAGAATGTGTCTCGCAAGGAAAATTTAAAAATCCAATGCCTGCTGTAAAAAGTGACTGGTCTGAATGATGGGTTAAATGTGGAGGATGAGTAAAAATCTCAAGTAGGACAGAGAAAACATATATTCTTACAGACTTCTATAAATGATCAAAGACCAAAGCTAAGAGTTTGTATAAATGGCATTTTTATTGACGGCTTATTAAACATGGGTGTGGATGGATCATTACTCTAGAATCTTGGCATCCAAATTGGCTTCTTCAGGAGGTAAGATATTCAGTTCTTGGGAGTTGGAACCTATCTCAGCTAAAACAAAGCACAAGATGGGTTGAATGCATATGGCCAGAAGAGCAAATAGAAAGACTAAGGGCATATGTAGCCAATAGTGCAGTGAACTTGTAGGGTCATGACCTATTGCAGCAATGGAATACACAGTTTAACTCTCCTGCAGCCCCTAAAACTTATGTTTCTGAGGAAAATATTAGAAGATATTATAGACAATGGACACCAGCCATTCAGGCTGTACAAGAACACAAGGCAATTGATAAATCTTCAGAGGTACCAACAGCCCTGCATTTAAAATGGTTAACTGAGAAACCAATATGGGTTAAGCAGTGGCCTCTAGCTGAGGAAAAATTGCAGGCTTTAGAACAGCTGGTACAAGTGCGACTAGATGCTCGACATATAGAAGAATCTACCAGCCCTTGGAATTCTCCTGTGTTTGTTGTTATAAAAGAAATCTGGAAAAAAGACAATGGTGACAGATCTAAGCGCTATCAACAAAATTATTCAACCCATGGGCCCTTTACAATCTGGAATTCCTTTGCCTTCTCTGGTACTAAAGGGATGGCCTCTCATAGTTATTGATTTAAAGGATTGTTTCTTCACTATACCTTTACAAGAAAAGGATAGAGAAAAACTTGTCTTCACAGTGCCAACTTATAATAATTCTCAGCCTACTAGGAAATATAAATGGACCATCCTCCCACAGGAAATGCTCAATAGCCCCACCAATGGGGCCAACAGTTTGTCAGCCAGCCATTGGAAATAATACATAAGCAATTTCCTAAGTCTACCATTAAGTGGATGA
The DNA here is from genome assembly GCF_000317375.1 of Microtus ochrogaster. Classification (NCBI taxonomy): domain Eukaryota; kingdom Metazoa; phylum Chordata; class Mammalia; order Rodentia; family Cricetidae; genus Microtus; species Microtus ochrogaster. The sequence continues at coordinate 3,142,668 of NW_004949138.1, forward strand.
TATTTTGTTATCTCTTTCAAATACAGATACTTTAGAAAGGATGTTTGAGGAAGTAAAGAAAGTCTTGCCTCAATGGGGATTGCAAATTGCTCCTGAATAGATTCAAAGAGGAGATTCTGTTACTTACCTAGGTTACAGAATAGGTTTACAAAAAGTTAGAACACAAAAGGCACAAATTAGGAGAGACCGCATATGGACTCTTAATGACTTTCAAAGATTATTAGGAGACATTTCCAGTCTACAACCAGCTGTTGGGATAACACCTGATCTAATAATTCATTTAAACAAAACTTTAGATGGTAATAAAGACTTGAAGTGTCCCTGAGATTTAACAGCTGAAGCAGAAAAGGAATTGATGATTGTTGAGGAGAAATTACAGGAGGTACATGTGGATAAGGTGAATTCAAATCTTAATTGTATTCTAGCCATATTGCCTTCTGGAATTTCTCCTATAGAAATTTTAATGCAGAGGGATGATATTATCTTAGAATGGAATTTTTCACTTGGTAAACACATAAACCAAGTGAAAAATTAAAAACTTATATGGAAAAGGTCTCAATTAATTATAAAAGGTAAATTGAGACTTCATCAATGAGCAGGTATAGACTCAACAGAGATTATTAGTGCCTTCTACTGCTGAAGAAATAAAAAAGTTATAGGAAGACAATGAACCCTGGCAAAGGGCTTGTGCTAATTTTGGGAGAGAAATTAGTAGCAATTATCCCAAAAGTGGTAGACTTAACCTTACGTGATGCACCAATAACTAGAGCCTGTGCATTTTCACTGATGCAAATAAATCAGGAAAGGCCGGTTACAAACCAGAAGAACTAAGTAAGGTGGAACAAAGCCTTTATAATTCTGTCCAGAAGGCAGAATTATATGCTATTCTTATAGTTCTAAGGGATTTTAATGAACCTCTTAATATAGTTACTGATTCACAATATATAGAAAGAGTTGTCTTGCATATTGAAACTGGTTAATTTATATCAGATGAAATGGAATTGACTTTATTATTCATCCAGGTGCAAGACATAATCAGGAATAGGCTTTGTCCTATATACATAACACACATCCAATCCCATACAGGTCTGCCAGGTCCTCAAGCACAAGATAATGCAGAAATTGATCAATTATTGATTGGAAGTGTATTGCAGGCCTCTGAATTTTAATAAAAAACACCATGTCAATGGCAAATGTTTAAAGAAAGGGTTTTCTATTACATGGCAACAAGCCAAGGAGATTATAAAGAGGTGTCCTATTTGGTCTTTCTATAATCAAGCACCATTGCCTGCAGGGAGTAACCCAAAAGGTATTCAAAGGGAATGAGATCTGGCAGATGGATATGTTCCACTTTATGAAATTTGATAAATTAAAATATGTACACCACACCATAGACACATACTCAGGTTTTTAATCGGGAACTTCCTTGAGCTCAGAAATGACTGATTCAATAATCACACAATTATTGGAAGTATGGCCATCATGGGTATACTTGCACAAATAAAGACAGACAATGGTCTGGCATATGTATCTAGGAAAATGAAGTGATTTTTTTCTTTTGCTTATTATAATATAAAGCACATTACAGGTATACCAAATAATCCTGTAGGTCAGGCAGTTATAGAAGGGTCAAATCATACTATAAAGGACAAACAGAAAGAACAAACAGGAAGGGAACGAAAATACCCCAGAAATAGATTTCATAATGCTTTATTAACCTTGAATTTTCTTAATGCTAATGAGAAAGGAACAACAGCAGCAGAGAGGCATTGGATAATGCAAAAAAAAAAAAAAAACAAACACTTCTGAATTGAATCAACCAGTATATTTCAAGGATGTGTTGACCTCACAATGGAAACCAGGAGATGTACTGCATTCGGGAAGGGATTTCACTGGTGTGGGACAATTCTATATTCTGTCAATTATGTTTTAAATAAATGCTGATTGGCCAGTAGCCAGGCAGAAAGTATAGGTGGGACAACCAGACAGGAAGTAGAGGTGGGGAAAGGAGAATTCAGGGAAGGAGGAAGCCCATTTCTCTGTAGTCCTGTCCAGACATCAAAGAAGCAGGATGCGACCTACCCCGCTAAAAAAGGTACTGAGCCATGTGGCTAACATAGATAAAAATAATGGGTTAATATAAGTTATATTAGCTAGTACAAAGCCTGAGCTAATGGGCCAATAAGTTTTATAACTTATGGAGACCTCTGTGTGATTTTCTTTGGGGCTTCCTGTCTGTGGAAACTGGGAAGGACAGAAACCCCAACAAGCAGCCCCTCATGTTATATTTCACTCTTGTTTCCACAGGAGAAGAAAAATTATGTATACCATCAAAATTAATAAAGACTCACTTGAAAAAGAAGAAAACTCTTGAGAGAAATGACAGCTCAGCTCATCCACAACAGTGACAACCATACTGGTGGTGAGAAAAACTCATAACTGTTAGGGCAGGGTTCTGCTCTTATCTTTGCAGAAAACATCATCAAAAATTCAAGACACCCTGGATGTTTGAATGCTGATAGAAGGAAAAATAACTATCCACTAAGGAGCATCTAGAAAACAGAATATGGATTATGAATCCAGGTACTGGTTAGACTTACATTTACACACACACACACACACACACACACTCAGCTGGCTTTGGAGTTGGACAATGGCTCTCTACTTCTCTAAATCCAAGCATGTTGTTAAAAGAAACCTTCAGAGTTTCTGCTTCATATTGGGAGTCCATCTGGTATTAGACAGAAGGAAGACTTTAGGAAAAATTTTACTTTCTCCATGCCTATTTTGTCTATATCATATTCTTCACTGAATGTATGTTTATATGAATGATGTTAAAGTTTTCCACAATCAACAATAGATTTTCCTATAGATTCTTTTCTTGCAGTAATCTCTTGAAATTTCAAGGAAGAAGAAGGGGCCCCCCATCAACAACTCCAGCTAGTTCAGATGACATCATGATGCTGACAGCGTTACTGTAAGACCGCTCTTTTTGGTTACCAGCTGCTGAAATGGTGCACCTTCTCATGACATTCTGGCCAGAACTTTAAATAAGAACTTAAAAAAAAAATTATTGACTGCTCAGAAATTGTTTGCAACTATACTAGACAGTGACTTTGAAACTTAATCATCACTTTACTTTTGCAGGATACCGTTAAGAGACCATCAACCCTATGACAGCAGGAAGCAATTTTAGAAGATGACATCCCCTACCCTAAAAAAGTTTGTCCATAGGGTTGAGAACACTGTTTAGGGGTTGTTGATTATCACTTGTACTAGATGGAGGGTTGGGGTGAAAACTATGTTTGTTAAAAAAAAAGAGGGGGATTGTAATAATGGGTAATAAAATGAATATTTATGAGCTATTATTTATGGGTAATTTACATCGGTATAGTTTTTTATATTGATACAAGTTCAAATTATATTTGTTATTTTTGTTTATATTATTTGTACACCTATACAAAGTTATTCTGTCAGATTGTATGTATGCATGTTTTTTTATCCGTTTAGGAATTTTGTATATTGATACAACTTTTAGGATATATTTTAATATTGTATTATAACTCCTACCTCTGATCAAGATACTTATAGTTTGTTTACATTTTGAGGTCATCATCCTCATTTGTTGCTCTTTTGTTTACAATTATTTAATATTCTGACATGAAGCTTTAGTCTTTAAGTTATACAGGTATTAATTATTATAGGTCAATAGTTGTTCAGGTTTTTTGTACATAAAAAAACATAATTGTTTTTTTGGAGGTTTAGTCCATTATTATTGTCTTAGTTGATATTTCTTCTTTATAATATAAAAGAGGGGGATGATCTCTGTCAGCCAATGAACTTTAGGAGGTGAGACCAGGTTAGGGTGTGACCTTTTGGATACTCAGAGAAAAGCACAGGGCTATCCAAGGTCTCTCTCTCTGTGGTTCCCCTGCTACACAGCTGAGCTTGGACTTCTCGTTATTCTTCTGTTAGTTTGCCCCTTATATTAAAGAAAATTATAATTGATTTTGTCTTGGAGTTAGCCTGTATTTTACAACTCACGTTAATCCAACAGGGGAGATATTGGTCAGAGGTGGCAGTCAAAATGGCCTGGTGGCTTTTTCCAAGCTCAGAAACATGAAGAACTCTCTTCCCAGTAAGGCTTCCTGCTCTCTACCTGCCCTTGACATCTGGACTCTTGTCTCTATACACAGATGCCTGATTTATCTCAAGAATTACCCTTGACACAGTTCACTACAAATGCTCCTTCCTTGCTGCCCACATAGTAATTAGGCAAATGTTCTAGCCATCTTGATAGGGAGATGCTTACAGCTATACAATAGGAGTGTGCCACTTAGTCCAATTTAGGATTTGTCCCTAGGCTTCACAAGCCTGTGTAATACTCTGGAATGAAGTTGAGTTGTGTCTCTGAAGTTAGCTCCTGGAGGGCTAATTGGCATTGTGTTCACGGACTATCCAAGTATCTCTGTCACAACTTTTGCTCCTTTGACCCTGTGGATTGAAGGCTAAAGATAAGGGGAAACCTCATCCTAGTGCCATGAACACGGACTTCTGGAATCCTCAGGAAATGGTGAGCACAGCGGCTCTCCAAAATGTGGCACTTCCCGCCTGGCTGTCCCTCAGAGGACAGGCAATTTTTCTCCTATCTTCCTCTCTCCTTTCTATAATGGAAAATTCTGCTTCTCACCAGGTACTCTCTCCTATAAATGTTTGCTCATAGAGGGCACAGCCTGTCTCACCACTGTATATGCATGCAGGACGTGCAGTGGATGAGACTGCCACTTCTAACACCCGAGCGCAGCGAAGCAGAAGACCATATCCCAACATCTGCTTCCAGGCAACCTGTCTGCTGCAGAGTAGTACCTACCGCAGTACCCCCTCCCATCCACCGCCAGACAGATCCTGTGAGGGCGGAACCAGGGGTGGGTTCTGACCAGTCCACCCAAAGGATTCATTTCTGCTGAACATACCTGGCTATGCCAGTGGCCCTGGAGAATCCTTCCCACTTCTCATAAATCCCAACCCCTCCACCTCTGCATCATTCCCCTCCCTGTGTCCTGCTGCTACCCCCTCCCCTCCAAGGGTGGCAGGCACTCCAGTGTTGGGTAAAGGATGGTGGTCAGGGAGCATGTGAACCTGGCCAGGGGTGGATTCTGCAGGGAACTGCATCCTGTTCAGCAACCTGCCACCTGGCACACTTTAACCATGGCAGTGCGCTGCAAAGGATTCCAGGACAGCTGGGAACACCCAGCAGGGAAGGTGACTGGGGACGGGGGCAACGGCACCTGTGGGGTGAAAACACTCTGCCCCAGATGTTACAGCTCCCTGGTCACAGTGCTTGCTAAAGCTTGTGCCACATATCCGCTGCCATGCTCTCCTCTCCTAGGAGCTACAATCCTGTTTGCAGAAGACTAAAAGACCCTCTAAAAATCTTTTCTCTATGCCTTAAAATTATTAAAATTATTCTAACTCTTCTCAACATTTATAAGTTGCCCATTAGGCAAGATTCAAAATCTGTAAAATTTATAACAAAATGTCTCTCCCACCAAAGTTTTTGTCTATTTCTCGAGCAAACTGTGTCATTAGAAAGCTAAATGCTATTTAAATATGGCATGAAGAAATAAATGGGTTGGTATCTTTGCCTTTGGTGCCTTTGTCACTGCAGTCACTAGGGGGTACCTTATGGACGCACCTCAGAATATGCCTCTGAAATCTCTAGTCATTGGATTCGGGTTTTTGGTGTAGATAACATTAAAGATTCTTCTTGCTGTTCAATTTTATTAAAAAGCTGTTTCTAAAGTTGGGGTCTGGCTCTCTTCTCTAGATTAAAACATGTTTAAAAGTTTCCTCTGTGCCCTGTGTCAGGTTGATTCTACTGGCACAGAGAGCAAAGTTGAACAGCCAAAAAAAAAAAAAAAAAAAAAAAAAAAGACATGGTTATGTAAACATTCTACACCTCAAGATTTATAAATTAATTGGATTGGGTTTGGTTGACAATATATTAAATATAGACAAAAGGGCAACTTAAAACTAGTAACATAGCAACATGTGGTCTGTTGCCATCCTTGCTAGGGTTGGAGAAGATGGATGTGACTTCACCACCATATAATTAAAGGTAGCCACATGCAGTGTGCTTACGAAGGAGACAATAGGTCTCCAATATATTTTATATTAAGATGGACTTCTGTGTAATAATTCCTGTCTTGTTCTTAAACCAAGGTTTATAAATTAATCCTAGATATTAAACATTAAATAATCTATACTATTAGAGCTTGCTTTTTACCTCATGTGGATTATGGTTGTGCCCTATTTTTTCTGACTTGAAGTAAAGAAAGGGTACCTTGTTTTTTGAGAGATCATAAATCTTTTTAAGAAGAAATTTTAAAATTTTACATTTAAATTACAAAATACTCAATATATATTAAATACTACATATAAATGCTAAAATAATTAAATACTAAATATAAATATTATATATGCTAAAAATAACTTTTGGATATATTTAGTATTTTTAAGGCTATAAAACATAAAAAGTTTTTTTTACAATATAATCTTTGTAAATAGGTAGATTTAAAATAGGTTGATTTAAAAAAAAAAACCTTTTTTTTTTTTAAATCAAGGTCTCAGCTAACTTTTTAGTTTTCCTCATGTATAAAGTTTAGGCCACATGACTCATTTTCCTCATGCTACTACTAGGTCTAGATAGTTTTCCTTATTACCAGACTCAGAAAGATAAACTCACAAGACACTTCTGTTGCACAAGTTCTAATTAGTATTGATAATAAAAACCCAGAGCTAGATATTGGGGCCAATGCTGAGAGATCTGAGAAAGAGAGGAAACAGCCACAGCCAACTCTTATCTTGCTAACTCCTCAGTTGAAAAGAGAGTGAGTTCCTATCTCCTCCTGATTATACTCATCTCTCCACCCAGTCACATCGCTTCCTGTCTTTCTGTACAGACCTCCAGACCTCTACAGCTAACTAGTAGCTAGCTCTGCCCTGAGATTCAGGCAAGCTTTATTTGTAGAGTACAAATAAGATATCACAAAGTCCTCCTTTTTGTCTAAAATAAAAAGGGTTATAACTAATATAAGAAAAACTATATACAATAAGCACAACTGTATAAGGCAACAAATACATCAAAAATTTATAGTCCATTAGCAATTAACAAATTCAGAGAAAATACTTCATATCTATCCTACTGTGATAAGTCCAAAAGGTTGTACCTAGTTCATTTTCTATTCTAACTTGTATTACCAAAGCTATCCCTTTTTTTTTTTTTTGGTTTTTAAGACAGAGTTTCAGGGGCTGGAGAGATGGCTCAGCAGTTAAGAGCATTGCCTGCTCTTCCAAAGGTCCTGAGTTCAATTCCCAGCAACCACATGGTGGCTCACAACCATCTGTAATGAGGTCTGGTGCCCTCTTCTGGCCTGCAGGCATACACACAGACAGAACATTGTATACATAATAAATAAATAAATATTTTTAAAAAATGATAAGAGTTTCCCTGTGTAGCTTTAAGCTTGTACTACCTAAGGGGACCATTTTCTTTCAAATCACCGCAATTGCCATATAAAAGGGCCAAAAAAAAAAAATCCCCACGAGATTTTCTTCCAGTTGCAACACATCTGTCATGGCATGGAAACCCATAAACATATTACACACACACATACACAATGGTAATCTTTTTTTAAAAAAGAAATCTCATTGCCCTTAGATGATCTAGAATTTCTAGATAATTCCCTTAGAAGGCAAAACTTCAAGATGGAATGCCACATAAAAACTGAATCATAAATAAGGAGGAATGTCTATATATATATATATCCATATCCATAGTACACCAAACTGTTATACAATGTACAATTGGTTGCTGATTATTTTACATTATTATATCACAATGCTATATGAAAATGCTGTTTAGGGTACACAGATAATATATTCAATGGTTCTTATATCCTCTTCTATTAAGCATTTTAACATTAACATTTTTAAAATGTATTGACAAAACTGTAGACATTGGGAGTGTATCCTTGAATTTGTACTCAGGAGGCTGACACATGAAAATCATGAGTTCAAATGCAGCCTTGACTATTTAGTGATGCCCAGGCCTGGCTGGAACACAAACAACATCTAAAGGAAATTTGTGAAAACATAAAAAAAGAATAGTAAAAACCCACCACCTTTTCAGACAGTTATTTCAAATGTATGATCACATACTGTCTGATATTTAAATAAACAATGAGCCACTTAGATGATGGGCACCCCATTCTATACATTTCAGCAGAATAAAATTATCACCAACTGAAAGCACAAAAGAAAAACAGAAATCAGAGAAGTAATATATGAACTACCAAATAAACTTCTATAAATGGATTTGCCTCATATACAGAACACTTCAATACCAATTACAAATGCAAAATACAAGCAACACTGTGATTTCCACCATCAGACTTGAGTGAATATGGTAATGTATTTGCTTAAAGAATACAATAATTTTTTCTTCTTGAAATTAGAGATAACTGTGATGCTTAAAGTCATTATTATACTGAATATTATACATGAATAGGGCTAGTCTCATGTATGAGTTCTTCCCTCTTTCCTAATGTCAAGACTATATATAAAGGTTTAAAATATTTATAGGGTTAGAGACAACCGAGTAGTTAAGACAAGTTTGTGCCCAGGAATCAGGTGATTTTTTTTTGACAACTTCCTATATATTTCCTGCTAGAAATGTAGAAAGATCACAGGGTCTAACTGTTAATAAGAGGGGTGGCTCCACTAGCGCAAAGAAGTCTAATTGGGTAAGATCAAACCAAATTAAAATGCCTATCATTTTCTCAAGTATGACGCTTTTGGGTGGCCGAGCGCATGGCGGGGAGACAGGAAAGCAGGGAGCACATGCAAACCCAGAACCACGTGTTCCTCCTCTGGGAGCCCACTTAAATACCCGGTGGGAGTGGCATATGCTGGGACTTGGAGTCCAGACCAATGCAACTTTCAGGCCAGGGGGGCTGGGATGGATGTCAGGGAGGGGCTGGGGCTATGCTCCATACTTAACACTAATCTTCTTGGGAACCATCAAGCACATGGATGTACCCAAAGACACACTGACATCATATAATAAAAATTAGAACAAGTTGTTAAAAACATTTTCATTCATAACTATTTTTCTATGTAAACATTCATTCCTGTAACCCAGATGTTGAGGCGTCGAAATGTTTACATAAAGAGTTTTTTTTATTATTATTACTTGGTTCATCTGATAGAAAGCAAGCATGTAGGCTTTAAAATCAGAGAATACTTCTCAGTTGTTGGTATCACTTGGAATGTTTAGAGAATGCCAGTCTGTAGAGGAAATATTTCACTGGTGGTAGAATTTGAGATTTTTAAATCCTCCCATCAGTTGAACTTTCTGCTCCACGCTTCAGGTTAAAAATATGAGTTCTTAGCTTCCTGCTTTCGCTGTCATGGTTGGCACAAGTTGTCTCTCATGATAATCTTGTATCCCACTAGAACCATGTGCCAAACTAACATTTTATAAGTTTCCTTAGATGTTGCGTTTCATCACAGCAATAGAAAAGGCATTACCATACATTCATAGTTTTATACTTGGATGAGTTATTTCATGTAATTGAAAAGTGTGATATTCAAAATTTACCTTTGTCCAAATTCACAGTCCATGAAATTCAGACAAATAAAATTTATTTTTCTCCAGAAAAATATTTTTTGTAATAAAATGTAAATTTGTTGGTTAAAGACTTTAACAAATCTCTTATATTCATGGATTCTCCTTCAGTATGAGGTTTTTAAAATCCTCAAATTCTACTGTGATATACAAAGGCTTTAACTATTAACACACTGTAAGATTTAATTTTAGATAAATTCTTTTAGGGTCAAAGACTAAGGTAATGGGTAATCACAACACTGCTTACTTACATAGGGTTACTCTCCATTATGAATTCTTTCATGACTTTGAGGATAATTGTGACATGCAAAGGTTTTTATTACATTGCTTACATTTATAGGGTTTCTCCAATATGAGATCTTTTTTTAAACTTAACAATTTCTTTATTGAATCCTTGGGAATTTCTCATCATACATCCCCAATTCTGCTCACGTTCCAGTCCAGTTGTAGCTTCACCTTATCCCTGCACAATCCTCCCACCAAAAGAAAATTAAATAATCAAACCAAAACAAAACAGGTAAGCAAAAAACAACAAAACAAAAATACCTCTTTGCTCCTTCATTTTTTTCCACCTTTCCAACACCTCATTTGTCTTGGTGGTGTTTGGAGCCTTGGTGTTTCAAAGCATACCCTTTTGTCCAATCAGGTTTACTTGCAAATATTCATTGCAATGGGTCATTGGTTTTGTTCAAGGCCTCTGGGTTCTGGTATATCATCATCATTGAATCTTCACCAAAACTCCTCTTGGAAATCCTACAGTTATCCCAAGTCATGGAGATCCTGAGGTATTGCTCCACAGGACCAGTCCCTTCATGAGTTCCAGTAGGTCCTCAATAGGGTAGGTGTTAGAGTGGGCCAACTCCAGACCCAGCTGTGTCTGAGTAGTAGTTGAACTGGTCAGTTCAGGCAACTGGGGCTTCCTCCCTTAGGCAAGGGGTGGGTGGAACCAGCTCCCTTATGGCCAAGTTATCAGGGTAAATCCTCTTTCACCAATGGTGAGGGGTGGGGCCATCTCCCCAGAGTGCAGGTATAGGGGTAGTTCTCTTGTAATGTCCAATGAGAGACAGGATCAGCTATTCCTGGGGCAAGCCAAGTGTAGGGAAGGCTCAGCATGGCCCTCTGATTTCATGACACAGTTCCTATCATCCCTTGAGATGACATGGGACAAACAACACAGAGCCGTGCTGCAGCAGGACCACAGATATTGCCCCCAGCAGGGGCTTGAGCCTAAATGACATCCTGGCTCTGGGCTGAAGCAGAGGCCACTCAAGCAAGTATGGCTCTGGTCGTGGCATGGCGACCAGACACCAGAGTCACAGATTTTGGCTTTATCCCCAGGTTTCCAAGTTGTTGGTGGCAACATAGGCCTGGGACTTTAACAGACTCCAGCTGGGGTACCACAAACCCACATATGGTCCGCAGTAGCAGCCAGGTCTGGATGTCACTATTGTTCTAGGTGGCAGTGCCACTCAGATTGGTACTTGGCACTGAGATCCTAACATAACAGATCTTTGGCATTCATATGGTCTTCCATGGTAACAGGAACCTCGGACATCAACACAGACTGTTGCTGCAATAGGGCTGCAAACCCAGACAAGGTCCTTAGCTTCAGCTCTGGCCCAGATATCACCTGGCATTGGGTAACAGCATGAGCTGCTCAGATCTGCATGGCCCCAGCTTCAACATGAACTTAGGTGGCTGATCTGACCCTGCAAATCTACCTGGACCTTCATGGCTTCATGGGTTACGGGCTTCAACACGGACTGAGGCTACAGTAGGATCATGAAGCCAGATATAGTCCTTGGCAGCAACCTGGGTCCATATGTCACCATGTTTTCTAGTGGCAGCACAGGCCACACAGGCCAGAATGGTTGTGGCAACAATGAAGTTCTCAAACAACATGGCTCCAGGTGGCAACCCAGACCCCAGGAATTCACATGGTCTTCCTGGCAACCAGATCCACAGAACCAGACTTGGCCCCCAGCTGTAGCCCAGGCCCAGATTTCACCAGAGATCAGTATATAACATTTATAGCTTTAAATATATAAAACATTATAGTCCAGATGCAGCATGGCCCATGGGTACCAATATGGTTTCAGGTGGCAAACCAGACAGCAGGAAATCACACATCCTTCAGCTGCAACAGGAACAACAGATGTCAGCTCAGATCCTGGCTGTTGTAGTGCTATGGACCCATACATGGCCCTCAGCAGCAGCTTGGGACTGGAACACACAATGGCCCCATATGGCAGCGTAGGCCACCTAGATCAGCATGACTCTGGTGGCAGAATGGCTCTTAGACACCTAGATGGCCACCAGTGGCACCACAGATATTTGGCATTCTTGTGCCATTTGCTGGCAACAGACCCTTGCTGTGGTACTCTCCTGGGACCCAGAGATGGCCCTTGGCAGTAGCCCAAAACTGGATATCATAATGGCCCTGAGTGGTAAGAAAGCCTCCAACATCAGCCTACACCTTACCACCTTCTGTTCTTCCTTGTTTCCATAGCATATGAACCATTCACTTCTTTCTCTACCATATATTTGTTCAACATATTGGAGTCAACTGTGTGGTGCCAGGTGGGCCCTTGAATGTCTTCCTGCCACCCCAGGTCATGAGGACACAGAATGGTCTGTGGGTGGCTTGATGCAACCTGCATTGAGTGGCATGAGATGGGCCCTGGATGTCTTCTGTCTAGTCAAGGTCTTAAGGACTCAAGTTGGCATGCTGGTGGCTTGTGCCCACCTGAGTCAAGTGGTATCACATCGGCACGGACATATCTTCCTGCCATGGTACAATTTGAGGAACCAGGCTGGCTTGTGTCTGCTTGAGCAGAGAGGGGTCAGATGAGCCCTGTATGTCTTTCTGCCACCCCAGGTCTTGAAGACCCAGGTTGGCCTGTGGGTGGCTTGTGCCCACCTGAACAAAGTAGCATCAGATGGGCCGTGGATGTCTTCCCCTAGTATGAGTTCTTTGATGAATCTGGAGATGAGCAGGCTGTGAAAAGGTTTTCCCACATTGCTTACATTCATAAGGTTTCTCTCCAGTATGAGTTCTTTTATGTGTTCGGAGAGCACTATGTTTTGCAAAGGCTTTCCCACATTCATTACATTCATAGGGTTTCTCTCCTGTATGAGTTCTGTTATGTGTTTGGAGACTACAGAGGTACGAAAATGCTTTCCCACATTGATTACATTTATAGGGCTTTTCTCCAGTATGAGTTCTTTCATGCATTTTAAGAGAACTACAAATTGAAAATGCTTTACCACATTGTTTACATTCATAGGGTTTTTCTCCAGTATGAGTTCTTTTATGAATCTGGAGATGAGCAGGTTGTGAAAAGGCTTTCCCACATTGCTTACATTCATAGGGTTTCTCTCCAGTATGGATTCTTTCATGTATTTTAAGATAACTATAATCCGCAAAAGCTTTCCCACATTGATTACATTGATATGGTTTCTCTCCAGTGTGAGTTCTTCTATGTATTTGGAGACTACCATGTTTTGAAAAGGCTTTACCACACTGATTACACTTATAGGGTTTCACTCCTGTATGAATTCTTTCATGTCTTTTAAGATGACTGTAATCTGCAAATGTTTTACCACACTGTTTACATTCACAGGGTTTCTCTCCAGTATGGGTTCTTTTATGAGTGTGGAGATGACTCTGTTGTGAAAACGTTTTTCCACATTCCTTACATTCATAGGGCTTTTCTCCAGTATGGACTCTTTTATGAATGTGGAGGTAACTCCGCTGTGAAAAGGTTTTACCACATTGACTACATGCATAGGGCTTCTCTTCAGTATGACTTCCTTTATGCCTGTGAAGATAATTGACATACGTAAATGCTTTAAAACATTCATTACGTTGATGCATGTTTTTCTATCTGTATGACTTAATTTGACAGTTTGGTACAATGGTAAAGAAGAGTCAGACCTTAAGATTTTACCAGGTTGTTTACATTCATAGGGCTCCTCTTCATTGTGGGCTCCTTTGTGTGCTTCAAGATACCTGTAATATTAAGAACATTTAGTACATGGCTCACATTTATAGCATTTTTATGTGAGTTTTTTCACGTAATTGAAGAGAACTGGAAGAACTCAGAGTTACACACTGATTACATTCATAACAGTGAATCACACTACATTTGCAAACTGAACCAGGACAAACAGAAGAATTCCCACTTTTTGTATTCAGAATTTTCTGTGGTATGAGTTAATATATTTCAGATGAAGTTTGAAAAAAATAATTGTAAACTTATTTCACATTCATAAAGTCTACTCAAAGTGGGGACTATTGCATATCTTCTAATTGTTCAAGGGGGGAAGTACATTGCTATTCTTCCCTTACCCTTTAGGCTTACATGGCTTGTTTCAAGAGTGACATATAATATACCAATAAAGACAGAGCAAATTAAAGTTTCCATATTGCACCATGACAGCTAAATTTTTTGTTCCTCATGGAGAAATGCTATTAAAGTTTCTCCACAATAACCCTCTTAACTCTCATAAATTGCCACACTCACAATAATTTGGTAACTCACCACAAGAACATGAGTAGCACTAACTTTACTAGGGATTATTTGCTTATTAGAGGACTTTAACATGTACTTATGACCAGGTGTGTGTTTTGCTATATCACCATGGTGTGGAACTAAATTGATTGATAGATCTATAGCCTAGCTCGCATGGAGCTATAATTAAAATGGTGATATTTGTTAATGCATTGTTTCTTTCCTTTCTTCTTCTTTTTTTCTTTTTCTTTTTTTTTTTTTTCAGACAAGTCCAGTAGTGTTTTCTTTCTTAGAAGAATGCCTTGTAAACAGATTAGATACTTGACGTTTAGGTACATAGTGTTGTCAGAGTTTAATAATCATCAATACACTTAAAGGTGTGCTTATTTAGAAGTTGCTTTTCTTTAAAACTTCTAAGGCACATTAAAATTCTTCTGTAGGACATCTGTTTTAGCTTGTACATGAAAATTACCTGTCATGTCTTCTAAATCTTTGACAATGTTCTTCAATATTACGGTCTTCCCATTTATAGCCTAAAATTTAGAACCAGAAAATGCATGATATATTACTGGAAATTATGCAAACTTTAAGTTACTATATTCAGTGACCATAAGAATCATGCCTGATTTATTCACCTCATTCTTCAGCTTTTTCAGACTCAGTTATAGAAGAGCATAAATAACCAAGACATAGTTGTCTCTCTTATTTTAAATGTTGAAGGGAAATTCAGTCTTACCTAGAGCAGTAAGGTTACTGTAGGTCTCCAGCATCACATCTTTGTAGAGAATTTTCTGGGAAGGTTGCAGCAAAGCCCATTCTTCGCAAGAGAAGTGGATGTGCACATCATCATAGGTTACTGCATTCTGAAATATCCCATACATGTGTACAACAGAAAGTGTGATACTGATCACAATGTCAATATCTTTGACAATAGCATAATTATTGTGTTTCATACTTATTCCATTACAGAGAGGATTTTTTCCTAGAAAGAAACTGAAAAGGAGGTTCAGATATGTCATTTCTTTGCCCTTTGAAAAGGATTTTCCCTTCCAAGAGAAATGACTATTAACAGACATATAGAGACAAGGAAAAAAAAAACAAGATTAGGTATGCATCAGAGAAACTGAATGAACAATTGCTAGCTACAAAAAGATGTTTACTCGTTTTGGTATATACTGTCTCATGCCTTTAATCCTACCACTCAGGAGGCAAGGGCAGATGAGTCTCATTAGTTAGAGGCCTGTCTGTTCTATGTAATGACAAGACAGCCAAAGGTTCCTACAAAGAGATATGCATTCATTTCAGTTCTGCACTCATTTCCAGAAACCTGAACTGTCATAGTTTAAATTGTAAGATGAATAAGATTTTACTAAAAGGGAATGAATGTTTAAAACCATTAGAGATGGACAGATGAAAATGCAAGCATTGTAAATAGAAATAATGAAAAAAAGGAAAAAAGAAAAAAACAGGGCAGGATAGGTGGCTCAGAAGTGAACAACATTTTCTGATCTTGTAGAGGAGATGGGTTCAATTTCCAGTACTTATAGGAGGGTTCACAACTATCCATAACTCCAAGTTCAGAGTTTCTGGAGTTCATGTTCTGACTACTGGGTTCACCAGGCACATATGCGGTACATATCCATGTAGACAGGCAAAATATTTACATTTGTCCTTGACCCCTCTGACTCCTACAGTCCTTACCCAATCTTCTTTAGGGTTCCCCGAGTTATCACTCAAGGAGGTTGGTTGGTAGTGGAAAGTTAAAAGAGTTGTAATTGGGTATTATCACTAAAGGAAGATTCCCAACAACTGCTTTCTACCAGTTTTTAAACTATTTGTAATATTTAGAAGATAAACCTGAAAGATGAAGAGAACCTTCAGAATTTCTAGGAATCAGACCTTCAATTTCCCAATCTCTCTTCCAATCAAACAACAAAAGAAATGCCTGCTTAGGCACACTGGACACAACTGACATAACAAGCATCACAGTCTCCCATTGCCAGGCCTGAAGAAACTCCTGCTTCCCAGGAAAGTTCACACACAGGGAACTTCAGAGTCCAAGAGCCACTGTCCAGGCCACCACATGGACCAAATAATAATAATACTAATAATAAATATAAAAATAATTAAAAAATTCACAACCTGGTCCACCCCAGTCCTAACAGCTTTGATAGTTCAGCAGACTGTGCTTCTCCTGGACTAAGGACATTGGCCTTCACACTCATCCTGGCATGAATGAGTCTCCCTCACAACTCCTTAAAGCAGAATCAAAAGAGAATCCTAGAAAGAATCTGCAGGCTTCTGGCACTGGTACTCCTGATTGCCATCCTTCCCAGAGAATATTATCTAGGGCCACCCCCGCAGCTCCCCTACTGGGTGAGCAGAGATCAGATTACTGCCTTCCACCCAGACAGACAGGTCCCTAGTGTGAGAAGTTTCTATTTTAGTAGAAATTCTTCCAGTCTCCCAAAGTACTTCCTGTTCCTCTCCTAAGGCAGAGTCCTTGTGTGCACATTCCATTACACACTCAATGTCCAGTGCAGCCAACCCATTGCTTCACTGCTGGGAAGTCCTGCAGTCAAACAGTAACTACTGTTATCATGTAACTTTTGTTACAGAAAAACAGGACACAAATTAGAAAACAATGAGGAGTCATGGTAGGGCTTGGAAGCAGGAAAGAGACTATATATATGATGTAGTTATATTATTAAAGAATTATTTTGTAGAGTCGAAACAGGTTTTATAGCCATGTCCTTCAGAGATTAGGGATTTGTATGTGAGCACAAGGATTACTCACAACTTTTCTCTTAGGTTGTACATCTTTTTTTTTTCCTTTGTTTTTTCGAGACAGGGTTTCTCTGTAGGTAAGTGAAGCACTTCTTTAATAACCGGTAAGTGTTTTGAGATCCCGATTTTTAATAACTTGTTTCTAATAATTTGTATTATTCTTTCCATTTTTTTTCAGTTGCCTAAGGGAAAGCCCTACCATCATCATTTCCAAGGCATTCTAGTGCATTATTTATTAATCATGGGCAAACATATATGAATCAGAAACCTTCCTACAATGAGCACAATAAAAACAATCCCCTTAGACATGTACCTGAGGCTACAGCTGAAAACCAGAATCTAGTGACATCACTAATTCAAGATAACCAAACACCGTCCTAGAACCCCAAGATGCCCACTGGACAGTATATAAGCAGAGACCAAGACACATCCAGAGACACCACCTTGATCTGCCTTGCAGCTAGAGAGTCTCAAATAGGAGACTTCTGTTAGAGACTTTCAGCTAAGATATTTCAAACAGGTGAACAGCCTTGAGGAGATAGGCTTAAGACCATAGTAAGGAATTCAGAGTGTGAACCTTGTGTGCTGACCATCAGCATAGTAAAATATAGCTTATATTCTACTAACTACAAATATTTACCTTCTTCCTCACCTCCAGCATTTGTTGTCAGTTGTTTGGTGGGTTTTTGCCATTCTAACTACAATTACCATGATTCTTACCAACAAATCAATACCATAATCTGTAGAAACAGGAACAATTTATACCATCAAACAATCTCCACAATTCTGATAATAGCCACCATAACCATTTTTTAAAAATAGAAAATAGTGAATGCCTCAAAACAACAGTATATGAGTTTGCATGCCTTCTATTTCTAGTTTTACTGAGGAGCTTAACAATATCAGGCTATCGCAAAAATATTCAAAGTCTCTAGTATTTTCTGATGGCTAAGAAGGCGGTATGGGACCCATGGAAAACTTTATAAAGCAGCTGGGTTCCAGGAAGAATTTGGAAGTCCTTTGGGCTCAAAGTAGGATGTAGAGAGTGGTTTTGAGGCTAAGGAGTTTGAAGGCTACCTGTTTGTGGGAAGGTCCTTAAAAGGGGAAGGTGGATGCCTGCCTCAGTTTCCCGGCACCAGGGGCTCACCTGTGTGACCATGGCAAGCTGTTTCTGTGCTGAAGTGGCAGCAGCATGGCCTCATCTTTCTGGGTTTCATCATCAGCCCTTGTTGACCCATTTCTCAGCAAGACTCAGCAAGGCTCTCCATGACTGACTCCCAAGGATAAAATTGATCAAGCAGGGTGATGCTTCAGAAACACCTTCTTCAGCTCCACAGATATTGGCAGACAGGCAAGACAAGACCTGGGCTGGTAAGCATAGCTTGTGATCTATGCAGGAAGCCTGTCTCCTTGAGCCAGCCTTGCCAAATGCCTAATAGGCAAGACCT
>NW_004949138.1:3161874-3183480 GCF_000317375.1 Microtus ochrogaster
TATATATATATTCAAGTTAACACATAAATATTCAATAATAATAAAAGAAAAAGAGGTAATCAATTTGAGACAGTGAGTAAGGGGCATGAGGTAACTGGAGAAAGGAACGTGAGCTGATATGTATTTATATTTTAAGAAGAATTTTAAATGCTAATCTTGAGACGCAGTATTAAATAGAGAGCTATGAGAAAATGAAATACAAATGGTTGACAAACACGTAAAAATGTTCAACATTTGTAGCCACTGGGGCAATGCAAATTATAATATCTCTCTGATTTCATCTTACCCCAGTCAGTGTGGATAAGATTAAAAATCCAAAGAGGAAATGACAAGTGCTGGCATAGATGTGTGGTAAAGGAAACTCCATTTCAGTGCTTGAGTGATTGCAAATGAGGGAAAACAGTTTAAAACTTAGTAATGGAGGTTCCTCAAAATGCTAACTGTAGATATTCTATTTGACCCAGTAGTGCCACTCCCACATATAAATATAAAATAGGGAGTCCATATCCTTTTCTAGAGACTTCTGTCAATTTACAGTACATTTAGATTGAGATTACATTTACAGTAGCCAGGAAATGAAAGCATCCTGGATTTGCACCAACTAATAAATAATGAAAACTGCTACAGTTATACTGCACAGTATCATTCAGATATTGAGAAAATGAAACTAATAGAATTCACAACTAAATTGTATAGGGTCCACAGGTCTACTCCTCCTCCCAAGGTTCATCTTTAGGACAGTTTCTGGCTAGACATCTTGTTGCAATTTCCGGCTAAACATCCTGTTTGTTCCTGTGCTCCCCCCTGGTGGATAACTATAGGGCCATTGTTTACTCCACCTTGGGCCTGCAGGGGGGGGGGTTCATTATGCCCCAGTTAGGTATTATAAGGGTTTTCCTAAGCTTGTCTCTTAAAGGGACATGACAGAAACACAGAAAATAAATAATCTCATACCAGAAAGCCAAAAGAAGGGAATCAATCTCTCTCTCTCATACATACACACACACCAACAATAACAACAATAACAGGAATCAATAATCATTGGTCATTGCTATGGTTCAATAGAAATGGTGTGAATTATCCAATAAGAAGACACAGACTAGGTCCATATTTTGCTGCATATAAGAAATACACCTCAACATCAAGGATAGACATTAGCTCAGGTAAAATGTTGAAAAAGCTATTGCAAGAAAATGAAGGAGCATGCTGATGTAGCCATTTAAAAATCTATCCAAATGTGCTACCACCCATTAAATTCCCCTAAATATCCTCAAGGCGGACTAAAATACAGAATTGTATTTTGCTCTTCATTCTGGGACTCTGGGTTCACAATGATGGACTAGGTATATACTTTGACTGAACCATCCCTCCACTTCCCACTCCTACCCTGTCAAAGCAGGTCAGGAACCAGAGTGTTCTAGTTAAAGGGTTGCTCAGTTCCTGACACTCTGAGGTTTTACTGTTTTTTCAGGGACTTGAAATTCTTAGGCCTGTTCTTACTATTCTGAATGGAATTTTGTTAATGTTGGTTTTTTTTTTTTTTTTTTACAGAAGTCAAAATTTTTATTTTTCTTTCCCATCTTTAAAACTCTGGTCCCACAAGGTCAAAACTTCTTTCAGTTCATGGTCTTGACCCTTCAAAAAAGAAACCTTTCAACTGAAGGTTTAGGTTAAGTCTATAAAGAAACATCAGAGAGGCACTGAGGAGACAATGGCTTCTTAAAAAACCACTACTGATGGCCCAGGCCTCCAGCCGACAGAGCTCCTCTGTCGCAGTCTCTGAAGGGAGAAAAGGACAGGCTATCTACAGACATGTCCCTCCAGAAGCCACCAGGGAAGGACCAGTCATGCCATGACCCTGTGAGCTCAGAACAGAGGCAGAAGACAGGCAGGCCGGCCCGGTCGGTGATGCTCCAACTTCCTCAGAGCACTGCTCAGCAGGCTCCCAGAGCCCGCCCCACCTGAGGAGCAACTGCTTGAAGACATGGAAACCAGGTACACAGGATGACTCCTGTAGCCGCCTCTGGGGCTCAGGGCAGGGAGGAGGGTGTGTGAGAGGACCCAGCCATGAGCCATGGTGGCTCCCTTGCAAGGGCACATTAGTGCTGGTCAGCATATTAGCAGAGCAATGTATTAACATTTTCAAAAAGCTGCTTAATCCTTCCAGTGTCCCTGGACAGCACACTCAAGCTGCAACTCAAAGATGTGCTAGCAATCAGGAAGATGCTCTGGAACATCCGACAATGTCTACAATGGACAGAGTGCAGGGAGTCCCCTGTCCAACAGTGAATCTGGGACACCTGCCAACCTGAGGGGCAGAGCTGAACCCAGGCCACAAACTCAACCCATTCTGTGCTTCAGGGGCTGTGTTTAATAAGGATCACTTCATGGAAGAAGGCAGTTCTGGGTCCCTCCTGTAAGGAAGGATGAGCTGGGGGCCCTGGAGTGTTTGCCCCTGTCGTCTGGCTGTGTAGCACCTGCACCCCAGCAAGTGAGGCATTTTACTGCCAATTTACTGTTTCTTGTTGCTCAGGCTGTCAAGAGAGCCAGGCAAAGAGAAGAGAGCGATGCTCCAGGGTCCAGCCAGGGAGCGCTTTGCCTCCTTCTGTGGGCCTGATGAGGCAGCTTCTTCCCAGAAGTTGTGAAGAAAAAGTCGTGCATCAAAACTGGACCCAGCCGGTGCCTGGCTGAGGCTGGCTGGAGGGCGGCCCTGTGGATTTGGTGAAGTCGCCCCAGACATCAGCAGTTGTGGCGGCAGCAGGCTTAGACTGTGGCCAGGGTTCTGTGGCACCACCTGAACCAGAAACAACCGCTGGCTGGACTGGAGAGCCCCCCACAGACAACTGCTCCCCAGGGGGAGGGATGAGGATGGCGGTCTTGCCCCCTGGAGGAGGGGGAAGCAGGCTCAGCCCTCCTGTGCTGGCAGGCCTGGTTCTTGGGGTCCCAGCTGTTCCTTCCTTCTTTCTCATGTTTGCGATGTTGATCTTGATGGTCTGGCTCTCCTTGAAGCCTAGGTCCAGTTTGGGGCCTTCGTCTGGGTTCTGGGCTTGCTTTGCAAACTCACTCTGCTGTTTCACCCACTTGAAATGGTCTTGTAACGCCACATTGAAGTCAAAGGCGTCCCCTCGGTCCCCAAAGCCAATCCCAATAAAAGCACGTCGCCCGTTTCCATCTTCAATGCCGACCACAAAGTACCTGCTGGAGTCAGTCACGCTCTCCACGGCTGAGCCGGGAAACTGGTCCACTGGGGCCTGCGCAAAGAGCTCCCCTGAAGTCCTGTCTTCCAGCTTGATGTAGGCCACCTTCCCTTTTG
Source organism: Microtus ochrogaster (assembly GCF_000317375.1). NCBI lineage: Eukaryota > Metazoa > Chordata > Mammalia > Rodentia > Cricetidae > Microtus > Microtus ochrogaster. The sequence continues at coordinate 3,165,188 of NW_004949138.1, forward strand.
CAGTGATCCGTAGCCGGCCACTCCACGATGGCTGGTCTAGCTGCCATTCTGAGGCCCTGTAGCCACGGTTGGTGGCCCGTGGCGGGATGCGGTAGACATGGACCTCCGGCTTGACACAGAGAACCGACTCGTACTCGCTCTCCTCCATCGCGACTCTGTTAATGTTGTTTTGATATCTAGCCCAAGGTAGTCACTGATTCATGGTAGTTTTCCTCCCAGCTTCTGTGTGCTGGGTTACTTGCCACGTACCTCCTCTTAATAGTTAAAAGTTAATGGGTGGGGAAAGAGACAAAAGACTTACCCTTTCTTTAAACTTTGAGAAAAGGGACTGTGAGGTGGGGTGTGGCTTGAGATTAGAGGTTGAGGGACCTAGCACTGACCTTGACAATTGACACTGGTCTATAAAAAGTAAAAGTAGGAAGGGTTATAAATTCCTCTTGCTGGAGATAACACTGTCTCCTTTTAGAAAACAGAACTACCCTCAAGTCCCTGGAGGGACTGGAGACCCTTTATCCAAATGTCTGACTTCTACTGGTGAGCAGAAACTTACTACAGTTTCTTAGTCTTTAACTATAAAAGCCTGTTCCCCTGATAATGATCCCAAAAGGGAAGGTCCTGATGTCTTTTCTCTTTATACCATACCATTCTGATTTCTCTGTATTTATTAACTGCACTCTTGACTTAAAAGGCCTCAGGCTGTGGATCTGAATTGTAGGCATTTCACCCTTGGGATGAGGTGTGTCTAGGAAATCTCCAACAATCCTGTTCATGGTGTAATTAAGAGGAAAAAACAGAATTCCTGGTTCCCTGGATTTTTTTCCCAAAGAATTATTTTGTTTAGAGAGGATGCCATTATACACATTTTTATCATTCATCAAAGCCCACACAAAATTTTCCAAAAGAATGGCATTAAATTTATCATTAGGGGCTGGAGAGAAGGCTCAGAGATTAAGACCTCTTCCAAAGGTCCTGAGTTCAATTCCCAGCAACCACTTGGTGGCTCACAACCATCTGTAAGGAGCTCTGGTGCCCTCTTCTGGCCTGCAGACATGCACACAGACAGAATATTGTATACATAATAAATAAATAAATAAATAAATAAATATTAAAAAAGTAAAATTTATCATTAAAAATGAAAGTAAAAAGGTGCCGGAGCAGTGTGGTCTGCAATGTTAAAATGCTGGAACTTTGTCAAGCAGCAGTGGTCACCTTGCAGTCCATGCTATCTCTCCCTTTATTTTTCTAAACTAGACATTTTGAAATCATGTTGAAGAGAGCTAATAGGGCTTGTTGGTCATCAGAGGATTACTAGGACGTGAAGGATGAGAATGGACACAACAGCTAGAATAATGCCCAAATCGGTAATAAATGACCAAAAGGTTTTTTCTGCCACTATAATTAGATCACTCTGGTTCCTATATGGAAAATAACTATGTGGCAAAAAGGAAAACACCACTCAAGGGTGTTGCAGAATCACTACAGGAGGTGGCACTGAGGATGAAAAGCCTCAATTCTACACCTTAAGTATAATCTGAAGGCAGAAATAAAGTTGGCCAACATAAGAAATAACGTCTATCATGTACTCCAAATAAACTTGTACACACCAATTCCTGAAGGACTGAAGTTCTGTGAATAGTTTCATGGAATCCCTAAAAAGATACCACAGCCTTTTCTCCTGTGCTGTTTGTACCATTCTTAAGTTTTTTGTTTAAGTTTCTTAAAATTGTTAAAATACTCTCAAGACTTTCTTTTCTTTATTTTTGAACACAATGAAAATAAAACAGATCCAGAAACTATGAATCATTCCTCTAATCCCATAACTCAGGAGGCTGAGGCAGTGGGGTTAAGAGACAAGTAAGAACTTGTCTCAAAGAAAAAGTATACATTACATACATGTGTATAATCAACTTCAGAGATGTACTCTGAATTCTAGAATAAAGAGGGATTTATGAGAATAATGTGGTTTATGTGGGTTTATAGACAGCCTGGTCTATAATATCAATATCCATTCCAGACAGTTCTAGAGTAAGAATCAAAATATGAATAACAAAAAGAAAAAGATTATTTTATGGTATATTTCATTCATGTTGTAAAGGACTATGAGAGAATGGAGTTCTGGTATCTGTTTCGATCCAGGAGAAGACATGCATTGTGTAAGTAAATTACAAAGAGAGGTATAATTTACCAAATAACTAAGTGAGAAAAATAACTGTCAAACTGCCAGCAAATGAAACTAATCAATAAGGACATACAAGAAATAGCCAACAAGTAGTTATGAGTTCATTTATGAAAATAAAAATTAAGAAAAATTGTAAGCAACTAAACCACCAGTAGACCCATATTCACTCTTAAATTGTAAGGAAAGTTTCCAAGCAAAGATCACAATGTAGCTTGACCTCCAAGAGGATCACACAGTTCTTGGCACGTGATGCATGTCCAATACTTGTTAAATAAGATTAAGCAACAGAATTTGATGAGGAATAATTTCAACAGCAAAGAAAGTCACTGCCTCACTATAAATCAATGAAATCATTTATAGATGCTTTCTTGAGTGACCATTAAGGTAGAAGAGGTGATGTGGACCACATGGTAACCACTGTTGTTTGACAAACTTTGTACACCATAATTCTCCAATACCCTATTGCTTTCCTTTTTAATCATCCACAGTATGTGTTTTGGGAGTTCCCTTATGCTTTTTCTTCTGCGAAATTTTGTGTGGGCTTTGAAGGATGAAAATGTATATAATGGCAGTCTCTTCAAACAAAATAATTTTTTGGAAAAACTTCCCACCACTTTGCAATCATATAGAATGATGACTGCACAGAGGAATCCCTATTGTATCTTCCTGATTACACCAAGAACAGAAAACTTAGAGATTTACTAACTGGACACACCTGACCCCAAGGATGGAAAGTGTACAATTCAGATCCAGAGCCCAAGGCCATTAAAACAAAAGTTTAGTTAATAAGTATGGAGAAATCAGAATCGTAGCGTATAATGGAAAAAGGGTAAGAAATCAGACCCTTCCATTTGGGAGCATATGGGGGAACAGGTCCATATAGTAAGACTAAGACACAAAGGAACACAATCACGGGACAGCTCAGTGCTTACACTATATCATGCCCCTTGAGGAATAAAAATTGCTCTTAAACTGTAGTAGAGAGTCTGATTTCCAAGGACATCCTTTTCCCAGGTCAGTCTGGCAAGAGGAACTTGTGGCCTTTTCACTGATGTAAGAGGATTCTTAGTGGAGTTACTGAGTCTTTGAGAACAAAAGGCATTTAGATACTTGCTCACTGATATATTGGCTCTACTTGAAGGCAAGAGTCCTTTTCGGGCTTAGCCACAGAAGGAAAGGTATCACAGAGAAAATGGTATCTGAATTCGCTCATGACCTAGATGTGGTAGCAAGGGGATCTGTTTCTTCCTGCACTGAGGAAACAGCTCTGTCGCCTATAGTCCCCTCACCTAAAAGAGGCACCCATTGGACTTTGGGGACTGAAGGGTCACAGCAATAGAAGCACTGCTATAAGACAAGCAAAAGGAAAATCTGTATCTTTCTTCAATTCATGATGTGTATGCAATGGTATAGCCATATGGTCATCAAATTGGAAAACCACTAACTGGCAGATAGATGACAAAAGACATTTGTTCAAGGGAGGCATGGATGGAAATGACAAAACATAGCAAAGACATCAAAATTTATGTAACCAATGTGTAGAGAGACCCCGCCTTTTGGGGCGGGACAGCCTCGGGCGAATGTTTTTACTAATGAATTGGAACGCGGGACTGGAGCCCTTCCTGTTTCCGGTGTACGGTGGATCGCTGAACTCCGGGTGTGTGAGTGTGCTTTTATATTAAAATTGTCTTCTTGTACCCACTGGCCTGGATTAATTAAATTCGCCTTCACCAATGTAAACATGCACACAGGCAAGACAGACAATGACACCTAAAAATAATGAAATAGCAGACAAATTGACATCATACTAAATTAAGACTGAAATATTAAAACTTTTAAGGGAACAAATTCAGAATAAATTATCAAGGAAGATATATTATACAGTTGGTAAACTTGAGAGTTTACCAATAACACTAAAAAAAGAGAGTAAATGGAGAACCAAATTAAATTATGACATTATAAGAATAACTTAAAATGAACCCAGACTGAAAAATTAAAAAACCTGAGCATATTAGCATAATTAGTAAAAATGAAATCCTAAAATTACATACACATTGGGATACACACATGATTTGAGAAAAGGAACCTTAAGATATCGTGGGAGCCACTGAAGACTGCCGCCTTTGCCCAGCACTTAAAACTAGATCCAGACATCAAGTGCCAGTTATAACATGATATCCTGAACAATTTAATTATAAACTACAAATAGATTTCATTGGAGCTTTGAATACTCACAGGGCCTATCTGCCTGCATAGTCCTTGGATTAGCTATAGAAAGTCATAGACCAGTATTGGGAAGCCAGAAACAGCTGCCCAATGATTATTGAGTCACATCAAGAAACACAATTTACACATTGTAAAGTCCACAGACTATTGATATACTGTGTGTCTTCCATTTAGCATATAACCCAACTGCAGCTGTCAATACAGAAAGATGGAATGGACATCTTAAAACCAAGTTATTACAATTCAAAGATACCCCTTGAAAAGGTTATTGCAATTGCGTGCTGTGAGTTAAATGGTAGACAAAGATTGGACAGAGTTTCTCCCTTAGAAGAAGCTAAGAACAGAACAACAGGGACAGAACAACAACCAGATATTTCCTGAATATATAGAATAATTCCCCATAAATGTGTTTACAGGGACAGAAATATTTAAAGGAGATAGAAGTTGTGGCACTAGTTGTGGAGCTAGCTCTAGTAGACCAGACTGGCCTCGAACTCACAGAGATCCTTCTGCCTCTGCCTCCCAAGTGCTGGGATTAAAGGTGTGCACCACCATTGTCTAGCTTGACAGAAATATCTTTTAAATCATCCTTCCACCTTCTAATGGAGAACTAGGAGAGAATGAGATTCAAGATGTCAGATACGGCAGCACACATTCCTCTCTGGACTTTTGCCCTCATAAATATGGCAGACAAATCCTGTGTTTGTCAATAATAAAGTATACAATTATCCAGAGTCAGACCAGAATGAGGAGCCAGGTTACTCGACTAAGGAGACATCAACAACAAACTCATGAGACACGGTTAGGAAAACGCCATGGAAGCATTTTCCCTCTTGGAATACAATACCACTACCATATGGATTCAAATGCTCAAATTCACTTTTTGGACTACAAACACAAATGAATAGGACAAACATGACCACAGTGTTTCTGGCCTACCTACCCTACTAAGGTAAGATGGACATGCGGAATAACCACCTGAGAGGAAAGGCAGAAATGTTGGAAGTTACCGCATTGCGGACACAACAATTAGAAATTTCCACTGATCTTCACCTACCCATTGCCATAACACTTTGCATCTACCACCTGAGGAGAACCCATGTAAACATCCAGTTACTTTGTAACTGCATGGTGTTTTCTGGAACTCAGATTATACCTTAGCACACATAGTCAGCCATGTTTTGCACAGATATAACCTATATACCACCACCAATTTTTAATGTAAAAGGTCTCAACCCCCATAAAAGACTCTCTGGGATGTGTACGAACTTATGCAAACAGGACTAATGTACTGACTAATGTCACCTCTTGCATATGGGACAAACTCTCTTTAAAGTGCCATGTCATCCATCAATGGCTCCAGGTTCAACTGGACCAGCACTATACAAGGTTTAGTACACTGCCAAAAAACAAATTTAAGTGGTGGAAGAGACAATGGTGTAACCTAACTGATCCACTGGTATTTTTCATACACCATCCTCAGAAGATTTACAACTTGACAACTACATTTACTGATGTATTTTTAAGGAAAATTATGAAACCATAAGAACAATGGATTCCACTAATTATCAATGGTACACTGGAACCATTCAATGAGAAAGAATTTTTGTAGCTATAATATCGTGCATACACTCCACAATAAGAAAACAATAGACTTCCCAATTCCTATGGATATACATGCCAGGAACATCACATATTGGCTCCTTCCAGAATATGGAACACCAGTTCCTAGTCTGTTAAAATTCCAGCCTGAACTTACGCTGGTTCCCAAAGTGCTTTTTGGGCATATAAATTCCTTGTAATTATTTTGGCCTTGTTTAATAAACTTCATTTTAGAAGAAACTATGACAATAAACTCCAGAGACTACTATCACCACAGAAGGAACAAACCAGGTGTATGAGTCCATCAGACACATTTGTGTAAGCCATGATTGAAGAAACTTCTTCAGGAAATGTTTCATCCCCATGAATGATCCTCAGGCTATATTTATTGTATACCATATTCATAGTTCTGCCCCATAATGCCATTGCCATTTTTGCCAAAAGAGGGGATCTATATACATTGGTCATAGACCAGAGGTGGACGCCTCTGGAGACTCAATAAACTTCCAAATGCTTTACATTCATAGTTTGTTTTTTCTTATTAACATAGAAAATAACCCCTGAGAAACAACATTGGAATCTAATTATGAAGCTTACTGGACTCCTAGATGCTCTTTTCATTAATAAAAGAAACACTACCTGCCCCACAGCCATGACCCCCATGCTCTTACTTGACACTGATCAAGTTAGGATGAAGCTGTACTGAGGTTGCTTTAGCTCAGAGTCTTAGAGCTCCAACCCTGCTATACTCTCCTTTACAATATTTTCCTTTGAAAATGATTACATTTAATTTCTAAATGTGTTTTCAACTTGGTGCATACTAAACCTGGAGAAATATAAATTTGGGAAAATACATATATGCTAGAGGAATCACAACAATATCCTGTGACCTACATAGTTTTGGCCATTTTGCTTAATAGCTGTATGTTTTAGTCCCTGAAATTAATTTTCTTGCATTTATTTTTCTATTAGTAGTTGGAATATGTAGTATATGCTTTCTCCTTTTCCTGCTGTGGCCTGAATTTGCAAACTGCTGTGAAAGAGTTGATGATTCTTCCGTGTGGTCCCCATCAGCACTATTTATGCCTCAAGGACCACAGGAAAGAATGAGAATAGGCTTTTTTAGAGCCTTTTAGATATGTAAAAGTAGTTTAATCAGGAACCCTACAACACCCAAGGCTGTACCTGACAACCAGAACCAAGTGGTATCACTAGATATAGCCCAAGATCCCCATGATGTCCAAAGTAAATAAGCAGATATCAAGAGCAATGCTCTGCTCTGCACATCTGGAGAGACATCATCATCTAGATTGGCCCAGTGACTAAAGCATCTCCCCCCAGTATCATGTCCCTGAATCAGAGACTTTTGTTAGAGTCTGAACTTTAGCTAAGATACGCGACACAGTTGAGCAGCCTAGGGGAACTAGGCTTAGGAACACACCCAATTTAGAGTGTGAACTTTTGTGATGACTGGCAACATAATAAGATACAACTTTTGTTATACTAACTATGTTCATAAAAGTTAGAATCACTTTCCTGATTGATGATTAGATATTTAGATGTTAAGTCTGCATCAGAGTGAAGATAGGAAAACTTTGCTAAACCAGAGGCAAGACAACATATTTTTAAAGAAACATTGTATGTTTCTTTAAAACCAGAAACACCAGATCCCCTGGACTTTGAGTAGTATGCTGTTATGAGCCTCCTGACTTGGGTGTTAAGATAGGAACTCAGGTCATCCCGAAGAAGAACATGTGCTGAACCATCTACCAAGCTTCATAATATTTTATCTAAGAGTCTAAAAGTCTTTTACAGATTAACAACAAGTGAAATAAATACAGTAAATAAATCATCCTTGGAAACACAATGCATCAATGTTAAGATGTTGTATACGGTCAATTTGCATCACAAACTGAATACAATCCAAAGACAATGACCCAAAATTTATAACAGAAAAGGTAATTTCAGAGTCACATGCAAAGCTGAAAAACTTTCAGAATGCTATATGGGATTATCAAAAAAAAGTACACATACTGACATAATGTAACTTCTATATTTACCACAATAATCAAGAATGCATACAATATTTGTGAAAGAAAAAAGAAGATAGAAAAAGTCGAAAACAAAATCAGATAAATATAGTAAACTTTTATCTAAATAACAAAGGAGACTCAGCCGGAAAAACTGTGATTTTAATCAATGCTACCTAGCTAACTATGATTTTATGTGTACAGAAATTTAATAAATACAAACTTTACAACTCCCACAAAATTAACTCAAAGTGTTACGCTTCTGAGTCTCTAGCTACTGATAGTTCTTCCAGAAAGGCTCCATGCTCTAGAATTCACTTTGCAAACAAAGGTGATCTCCTCTAGAACTTACTATGGCTCTATAGTCCCTCATGTTCCTTTGTGGTTTCAGGCAAACTGAGCCCTAGTGAAGGTCAATCAAAATGTAATGTAGAAGAATAATATAATGTCTGTTGTATGGATTATGGCACAAGATGTGGCATCTGCCCAACACCATGCAAACCTGAGATACCTCTGCAGCCCAGAAATTCCTTTTATCCCCTTGAACTGGACTTCACTAATCCACACCATGGTGGCTGACCACAGCATTCTAAACATGTATTGCTGAAGAATGATGCCCATTATCTCCTTTCTACCATTTTCTAAACTCTCTGTAACATTTATAAGACAAACCTGCACATGGAATGCAACATTCAGAATTTCTAGAAACCAGGCCTTCAGCTTTCCAATCTGTCTTTTCACTGTACACAAAAGTAATGCCTGTGTGTGTACACTTGACAGTGATATTACAAGCATCCTAGCCTCCAATACCAGGGTGGTGGAACCTTTCCCTCCCCAGGGAATCCACACTCAGTGAGTCACAGAGGCCAAAGGACACTGACCAGGTCAACACAGAGACCAACAGAACCAGTATGGTTCATAGTCCATCCCAGTTCCAGCAGCTCTGATAGTTCATTCAACCTGTTCATCCTGGACTGGGGACAGTGGCCTGTACACTCACCACGGCATAGCTTGTGGTTTTTACAGCTTCCTATAGCAGAACCAGAGGAGAATTCTAGGAAGAACCTGTAAGCTACTTCTCATAGGTACTCCTTACTGCTAATCCTTCTCAGAGTCCCTCATAAGCTAGAACCACCTAGTTGGGCCCCCCAAAATTAGCAGTTACTCTATTGGGTAAGCTGATATTAAATGACTCAGACAGCCGAGGCCTTCGTAGTTCTCTCCTTCCACCCTAGGGTCAGATAGGGCCTAGTCTGGGAAATTGTAGTTTAGTAGAATCTTCCATTTTCCCAGAGCACGTTCTGTTGCTCTTACAAGGCACAGGGTCCATTGTGCACACTCCATTACACAATCAATGTCTAGTGTAGTCAAACACAGGTCACATTCAAACAGTTACTGTAGTGAAAGCAAAAGGAGGTCACAGATTAGAAAATAATGAAGGGCATAAGGGAGGACTTAGACACAGGAAAGAGACAGTGAAAATGATGTAATTAGAATTCCCAAATGTTATATTAAAAAGTTGAAACAAGCTTTATGGCCATGTGCTCCAAAAACAGTGAATAGGCAGGCATTAGAGCACACCAAGTACTACTCATGTCTTTTCTCCCAGGCTCCACCAGCGCCCGGCCTTTATCTGGATTCTTAACTGCCTGGTCTGTGAACACAAGATGTGGCCAGTCAGGACAGTTTTTGATCACCTAATACTTATCACCTTACTACTCATTGCTAATGTCAATTACTGTCAAAGCAGGAAAGCTTCTTGCCAATCCCTTTCTGTGCTGTGACAATACCTGCTTTACAGTTGGTCAGTTAATTCTTACACAGGTCCTGCTTTATTTGTTTATTCACAATAAAAATCTAAAGAAGTTGGAGGACACTAATTCACTGGTCTAATTTTCCTTTTCACTGACTAGTTAAGACCCAGCCTGAAAGGACTTGCAGGACAGTCTTCCCAGCCCTAGGCAGCAGGGGCAGTATTAGGTGTTCTAAGCAATTCTCAGTTACACAGGGAGAGGCAAGCCTGAGCTACAGGTGACATTCATCTAAACTCGTAATTCTCAAACTTCCTAAGGCTGTGACTCTGTAAAATAGTTCCTGTTGTGGTGGTGAGCCACCAACTATAAAATTGTTTTTATGGCTACTTCATAACTATAATTTTGCTGCTGTTATGAACTGTAATATAAATATCTGTCTTTTCTGATGGTCTTAGGCCACATTTGTGATAGGGTCATTTGATCCCCCACTCTAAACTGATTAAATAAATAAAGAGCACTTAAGAAAAAAATGGAATGAAATTCTTAATGACTGGGAAACATTGGAAAATAGAAACAAATAGAGATTAGAGCAGTGATGTATTTAAAGAAAATGAAACCTAAAAAATAATACCAATAATTGACTTTTTAAAATGATTAAAAATAATTGGAAGAGCACACAGCTATACTGACTTTGAAACAAAGTAAGTGCTTCCCTGGTACCGAGAATACCATTAATAAGACATTGTCTGACTTTGTCCCCTGTAAAGTCTTAGTTGCTGAGTGTGTTTTAAGCTGACAAAGATTTACAGCCAATGGTCTGTGCTTTAAACCTCTGAGCTGACTTAACTGAGTCAATCAGGATTGCATATATCTGCATGGAAGAGTTCCCCAACTGGAAACTGAATACTTAGTAGCTCAAGCTATCCTCCCTAAACTACACAAACTCATTAATTCTGTCTGTCTTCATTTACATGGAAGGAATTCATACACGCTGGTTAATTACACAGTAAGTCACTCACATGTCCCATCAAGTCCTTCTTTATGATGGGAACATGTGCAGTGCACTTCAGTCATTGATCTTATTTCCCTACAGTTTGTGTAACACAAACTGGTAATTTTAGAACTATGGTGCTGCAGAGCTGTAATCCAAGAATTTAGGGTGGTTAGTCTACAGGCAGGGTTCAAGTCCACCTCAGTCTACATAGGATATCTTGGCTCAAAACCACTTTTCTGAGACGAGATGCAGCTGTTCTAGAATTAATATACCTTTATGGCACATCAGGACCTAATGTTGTTTGTGACTCTGTAACAGCCCCTAGAGCAGCACCTTAGAGGCCATTCTTTGATGGGAGGTGGGCTTTTGGCTGGTTGTAAATTAGGGTTGTCTCCTTTGTTATGGGAATATAGTTTAATGGCCAGTTAATCCTGGTAAACAGACACTTGCATTTTATCAGACTAATCACTAGCAGGCTCGTGATTAGCAAACTACTTATCTTTGGAGCCTTTGGCAGGCAACCGTGCCCTACCTAAATTCTACTTTGTGTGACTTAAAGTATCCAATTGGTATATCTTATACCATCAATTCTATTATCACCAATTCTACGCTTCTACATCACGGTTTAGCAGCGGAGAGCTATCCTCAACAGGAGATACCGTTTTACAAGTTCTACAGAATCAACTCCATCCAGATCCTAAACGTAAATGCTAAAAATGGGAACATCTGGAAGATACTAGGGCGACTAGGGCTCTCCGAATTTGGCAAATCTGCCCTCGATAGTGACAATTCAAGGACCACAAGTGCCGGCATTTCACAGCGGCGTCCAAAACAAGGATATTTCTAAGCGCAGCCACACTCCCAGTGATCTGCCAGATGCAGCCCACGGAGTGAAGTTATTCAGAGGCTGCCGCCCTAGCCCAGGGAGTTGCAAGGATTACCAGGCAGGGACAGAAAGGACATGCAGTTACACGCGAAACTCTGTGTCTGCCCGCTGATTAAACTCAGGCTGGGGAGGCCCCACCACACCGTTTCCCCAGGCTCAGTCTGGGCACCGCAGCCCCTCGCTCACCATGGCCGGCCACTCCTTCCCGTCTGGGGATCGCAGTCTCTTGTTTACCATGGCGCGGTTGCCAGGTGAGTCCACGGTCTCTCCACAGCAGAAAGAGGACGACGTCCGACTTCCTCGGCAGAGGCACGGAGCAGAAGCCTGGCCCCGGAAGAACCCTATCTGACAGGCGGGTCCACTCGAGGTTCTGATTGGCTAGTGAGATCTGAGTGACAGGACCGTGGTTCACAGCCCTGGCTTCCTACCAAAACACAGATCTGTCCCAGATTGGCTGGAAATCTGTGCCAAATGACTTAGCAAGGCTCTTGTTAATGTAAACCGATGGACTGATTCAATTTTAAAAGGAAGTGTACATTTTCAGAAGAAGGCTAATCAGACATTGTTGTACAAGAGGAACACAGGGTTGTTCAAGAACATTATAAACAAGGTTAACAGTGGTGTGAAAGACTGATAACCATAGCCACATGTGTGGAAAGAGCTGGGCTCTCAGGATCTGAAGAAACAAACTCCTTCCCAATGACCCTGTCCCCAGACCTTTACCAGTTGTCCCAAGCATAGTTATGGTTTTTGGGAAGGAGCTAGCTCTATTTTCGCTCTATACATCAGGGCCTTAGAGAAACCTCCCAAGACCTACACAGGTTGCCAAACTCGGAGAGGTCTAGTTTCTCAAGTATCTTTTAGAAGTTGTGCACTTCCCATTTGACAGTTAAGTGTAAGATCCATTTGGAGTCATCTTTGTGAAGGTTATAAATGGCATCTCACATACTGGGTAACACTCCATTACTAAGCTGTGCTGTAGAAAAACAAAATTGGTAGTATAAAGGATTTACCAATGCCTAGGAGATAGAAAGTCACACAAAGCAGAATTTAGCTACAGGAGGGCTGACTGTAAAATACCCCAAAGATGAGTAGTATGCTAACCAGGCTGTTAGAAATTATGGTGCTAGGATTTAAATGTTTGCTTACGTTTTGTGTATGTTGTTATTGGTCACACATCTGTGGTAAAAACAGCGAATGGGATGCTCATCCATGGAGAGGGGAGAGAGACTGTATAGATCTCTCTGTAGTAAGCTGGGGCATCAGAGTTTTAAGAAAGATTTCTTAGTAGTGTTGTCCTGGATGCTGTACACATCAATTTGTTGATGTTTTGTTATGTGTTTGCTGTTTCTTTGTATTGACTACATACACCTATTAAAAACCAAAAGCATAGTACAGCAGCAATGCCATGTTTTATATAAAGGCTTCCTTGTGTTTTCTGGTTAAAAACTGTTTAACAGATTGTACCTAGGAAATATTAATTTATTACAATATGTTTTTCACAGCTTTTATTCAACTTTTTTTTTTACTTAATTGTTGTTGCCCAGCACCATCTTAAGACAAACAATTGTCACCTTACTATGATCAGCTGTACCTGCTTAAAAAGGATGACCACCACCAGGTTTGGTGACTGTTGATATTCCATCACAGAAGGAGGTATCCCCTCCTTCTGAGTATACAGCCTCCTTCCCTGACAACTATATTCAGCCTTAAAGGCGTGTGAACTAGTGGTTTTTGGGAAAAGCCTGGAAAAGACTTGTGTGGAGGTGGATTCTGCATATGGACCTATGAGAAAGCTGTTTTTTAAAATATGAATTTACCTGGAGTGCTATCAGGCTTACCTTCTATGTACACTGTGAAATGTAATGCAATAAAGAGTACATGGGCTTTGGAAAAGAAGAAAGAAGGTGAACTCCACATATGCAATAATGTGCAAACCACTGCAGTTATGTGAAGACATTCCTGTGTGGCTGCTTTTGAGTATCTGTCTTAGAGTTTCTATTATTGTGAAAAGAAACTATGACTATGGCAACTCTTTCAAAGGAGAACATTTCACTGGGTCTCGCATGCAGTTTAAGAGGGCTTGTTCCATTGTAGTTACAGTGGGAAGCATGGTGATTTGCAGGCAGACATCATGGTGCTAGAGAAAAAGTTGAGAGGTCTATATTCAGATCAGAAGGCAGAAGAAAATGACTGAGACACTCTTCCTCAATAAGGCCACACCTACTCCAACAAAGCCACTCCTCCTAATACTTCCACTCCTTATGGGACTATGGGGCTCCTGTGAATGGAGACTGCCTTTGCTTTCCCAGTCACCCAGACCTGAATAATCACAAAAACTATATTAATTACAACACTGTTAGGCCAATGGCTCAGGCGTATACTCTAACTAGTTCTTATATCTTATATTAGCCCATTTTTATTATTTTGTATTTTACGTTGAGGCTCGTGGTTTGTGTCCTCACATCTTGCTTCTTGAGGTGCTACATGGCTTCTGCTGGACTCTGCCTTCTTTCTTCCTGCATTCAGTTTAATTTTCCCACCTAACCATATTCTGCCATTCCACAGACCAAATAGCTTATTTATTAACCAATGGCAATAAAACATATCCATAAGATACAGACAGAAATTCCACATCAGGCTACCTCTATTCAAACCATCACAGTATCTAAACTTCTGTATCTCCTTAACCATGTTCAGTAAATGAACTCAATTAACTTATTGGTTCTCCAGGGTGAACTTTTTGTTTGCAATGTCATTGGAACTTCTGTGGGTGGGAAAGACATTGCTTTGTTCCCCTCTGAAGGTGTAAGTCACAAACAATCCCACACCAGTTTGGAATTATGATTAATAGAATGGTTATTTATTTAAAGGAAAAAAACTTACAGATCACTGTCCCAGACAACAGCCCTCTATGTGATCAGGAAAGGAGTCTAGTACCCGGAAGCAAGAGAGCACAAGGAGAGCTGCCGCTGCTGAAAAGGGAAATAATGTTACCTGAGTAATTAAAAAGTGCAATTAAACAACTTCCAAAACATGCAACAAATCACAGAGACAACTGACTACCTGGGAAATCACCCAAAGTCACATTTGCAGCGTTGAAGCAACCAACTTTGGCTAAGGCCTTAACGTAACTGACATACTATTTTCAAAGGCAAAAAACTTTTCAAAACTTCTTACCCTGTCTTGGCAGGATATGACAGTCCTGTTTTATCCATTTACGGATACTCTGTATCTCTGTCAGTGGTTGAAGTATGGGCATTTCTTTGCCCAATGGCCAGTTCAGCCAAGAAGAAAGGCTTTAGATGGAGTGTCTCTGGTGCTCAACATTCTCTCGGGAATAGATCAGTGTTGCCAGGAGCAATTGTGTCTCACTACCATGGAACTCTGAGTTATATTAAAGGCCATTTTCTACAGCTCTTTGAAGAGATTGAAGATTATCTATCTATACTGAATATAATCTCTATGTATCTAAAGAACCTGATTAGTCTAATTATAAATGACAAACATAGATGACTACTGATCTATATAATTCTCAATACCTATCTAACTTAAAGACTAAGACAATAAGCAACTGTGCAATAAATGAGGACAATGACCTCCAAATGTAAACAATGTACAAGTATACATTGCAACATGGTAAATATATATATATCAATACATATCCTGACCAGCGGGATGCAAACTGGTGTCCCTGATAAACCTAGGGGAGAGTAATGAAGGGACAAGAGACATGAGAAATGACGGCAAGACAGGATTTCTGATCAAGCTGTTCCATTTATTATTTCCTCAGAAGCTGTTATATAGCAAATGGGCAAAGGGAGGGAAGGGAAGGGTGTCAGGGGGGAGGGAAAGGTGTCAGGAAACTCTGGTCTGCTGGAATTCAGGTCCAGAGACATCCCTAGCTGATAAGTTGTAACAGTGTAAACGAATGCAGACAGATTGTAAATATATATATATATAGCTTTAATAGACTTACAGAACCACCGTTCCGGCGGAGACCAGGAAAGCAGAAGCAGCGGCTGGGAGCACGCTCGTCAAATATATATGCAAACATTAGCTCGAGGCTTACACGCCCCCTAAGAGGCGGGACTTATCCCTACAATAAGTAAATACTGAAGGTTTGTGATTGTTGACTAATAAAGGAAAATGCTAATTGATTCTGGAGCCTGGTGCCTGCAGGTCTCTGCTAGGAGATAAGATTCCAGGTTGACTTTCTAGACCCTGCACAGGGGATAGAGGTAAATATTTTTCTTGATGTGTGAGCTTAAGATTGCTGTAAACAAAATGCTGATCTCAAAATACAGGTCTTTGCTTCCTGCACGTCTGCCCTTTTTAAGTATTAGAATGAGGAGAGTTAAAGGTCATCTGGTAGATGAGTGGCATTAACCCGTGGGTGTGGGGAAACAGAGGCCCGATCCTCCCGTGTTGAATTGGTGGGGAAAAATTTAGTGAGCCTATTAAGGGCCCACGGTCCAAAAGCCATCAAAAATAAAAATCCTAAGGTAAGAGAGTGGTGACCCAGGGGGAGGTGGAGAACCAGTTTTTGAGCCACCCTTCCTCTTGCTCTCTCTGCTTTCTTCTATGCTCTCTAATCCCTCTCTGACCTTAGCCATGCTATCTCTGACTATCCCGGTATGATCAGTATAAAAACAACATTCCACTTTTAGGGCAGCGCAAAGGCCTCCCTGCTGGAGAAGTAGGAGATCTAGTCCTCATCGGTTCTGCAACACTACCTCAGACAGTGAAACAAGTGATTTTTCTAAATTAGAGATGCCTCTTTCTAGGTTTTGGATATCCTCGTCAATAGTGAGGCATAGTTCAGAGTAGTGCTTGTTGGACAGAATTAAGGAGGATATACCTGTTTCAGCACCAGCAGCACCGAGGCCCAAAAGAACAGCCAGGGTTACTGCAGTCACAGGCTCTCGCCTAACTCTGGTCAAGGAATAGCTATTGTCGGGATCCCAAGTCTGAGAAAATTGTTCTGAGGCATAATAGATTAATCTTGGAACAATCTAAATAAGAATGCAAAAACTATTAGGTTGTTTAAGGTGGCGTACATAGATACAGGGTGTCAGCCCATTGTTACAGGCCCACCAGATCTCTATATCAGGAAGTAAATAAAAGAAAGTACTGTTGGCTGGGGCAGTCTGGTAACAAAGATGCTTGTGAGAAGAGGGTGTGTTATTTCCTATACATGATCCTGAGCCAACAACCTGAGTCAGGGTAATTTTACTTGTAGGGGCTTGGCTCCATCTGCATTTTTGGGGGTCGTTGGAGTAGCTATAGTTTCCATAGGTGGCTACACCTTCATAAAAAGGTGGGGTGGAATGATAACATAGCCAACAGGAATTTGTTAGGGTAAGATTAGTTGCATTAGAGCTAAAAAGGTTTGATTAATTATTTTTAAAACAAAATTATAAGTGCTAGGGTCATAAAGAGGTAAAACAGGTTAGGGTTAGGGTTAGGGTTAGGGTTAGGGTTAGGGTTAGGGCTAGGGCTAGGGCTAGGGCTAGGGCTAGAGCTAGGGCTAGGGCTAGGGTTAGGGTTAGGGTTAGGGTTAGGGTTAGGCTTAGAGTGATTCTGGGGTGATGGAGTTGTCCCAAGGTCGTTAGGCGAGGGCTGTTGTTCATTAAACAATGGCCATCATTCTTCAGAAGGACCAAGCATGGGTGGGAGATGTGGAACTTGGGACCTGTTTGGATAATTTAATTATAAAGAAGTCTCCATCATCATCTTTCTCCTTGTAGAGCCTTAAGCCCCAGATGTACCCAGACAAGCAGGAGGTGGCCTGCTTTCTTTTAGAGGTAAATTGAATCTTAAGAGGATGGCACCATCTTTTGTTCTTAGGGTTGGCAGCTTTGCATGCATCCAGGTTGGAGAGTTGTGTGGAGGGGTGCAAGTAATTTGCCTGAAGAGTGATATAATCCCAGGAGGAGAATGGCTTCCAGTAAGTATCACCAGTAGTCTCACATCCCCAGGATCGACAGTAAAAATCACTCTTCCCTCCACACTGGTGAAGTAATGAACAATCTCTATGGTATCCTGGGCATACATACATAGAGTAAGCTGTAAGGACAGATCTAGCAATTTGGTTGGAGCACCTGGGCTTGCCTGTTCTTAGGACAAGGATCCCTAATTCTATGGCTCCAGATGACCCTCCCCCCAGAGCTTGACCAGAGGAAGGCATGTCTATCTCTGGAGCTGCACTTTGATCAAAAACATGTTCTATTCCTCAGGGGACTCCTGCTCCCATGTCTAGTTTGCAGAGATCTGGATATAAGATAGGCCACCAATTCTCATGCGAAACCTGGGAGGCACTCCAAACAATGTCACCTCATTCATTGATTACCATTTAAATATAATTAATTAAGCAGCTGGTGGGGGTTGGAGGCAGAGGTGGGTCTCCGGGGTGGGGTAAGCAGGATCCCAGCTATTAGGAGTAAGAAATGCATCTTGACAATTATCTGTAGAGAGAAAAGAAGAGAAACTTGTCTCAGGGGGAGGTTTTTCTCCATTTCTGGACTAAGATGTTATATTAACTTGCCTTATTAGCCTTTTGGGGGAGTGTAGGTGTAAGTCACAAACAATGCCACAGCAGTTTGGAATTATGATTAATAGG
>NW_004949138.1:3189791-3192782 GCF_000317375.1 Microtus ochrogaster
CTTTTTTAAAGGGAGAGAGACCACGCCCCAATGGGCTGGTATCTCAGCGGCTATAGGCTGGAGGATCGGAAGGACCTCCCGCAACAGGGGAGTCAATGAGGGCCTCCTCTGTCTGATCATAGACACATGCAGATCCTAGGACTGGGTCGGGTCCTTTCCATTGAGCTGTTAAAGGGTCACGTCACTTTACCATAGCCTGATATTTTTGTGTTTCAGGGTGCCACAGATGATCTGCTGCAGATTTTTCATTTTTGTCCAAAGTAAGAAAAGTAAGGACAGAAAGAGCATGATGTAAAAGATTCCCTGGGTCATAGAGGTCCCCTCTCCTTAATTTATGGAGCATAGACTTTAAGGTCTGGTGGGCATGTTCAACAATTCCTTGACCCTGAGGACTATAAGGTATACCAGTAGTGTGCTTTATTTTAAGGCATTGACAAAATGACTGGAAGTTTTTCCAGTGTACCCTAGACCATTATCAGTTTTGATTACCTTAGGCTTGCCCAAGACAGAAAAACATTGCAGGGTGTGAACAATAGCATTTTTTGAGTCTCCCCCTGCCTGGAGTGAGGCAAATATAAAGCCACTAAAGGTGTCAGTGTGACATGTATGTATTTGAGTTTGCCAAATTCATTTAAATGGGTGACATCCATTTGCCAAACCTCATTGGGGACTAGTTCCCATGGAATAACCCCCTAGATGTGGTACTGAAATGGAAATGGAGCAGTCAGGACAATTTTTAACAATTTCTCGAGCTTGATCTTTGGTAATTTTAAACATTAGGTGGAGGGTATGAGCATTAAGATGATGAAGCGAATGGGCCTGAGCTGCCTGGGTGACAGAACCTAGGAGAACAGGAAAAACTAGCTGAGTAGCTGCATCAACCAGGGCATTAGCTGCAGATAAGGGACCAGGCAAGTCTAAGTGAGCCCAGAGGTGGCCGATAAAAAAGGGGTGTGACCTTGCAACAATCAGGGAATGCAATTGGGAAAACAGGGGAGATGCATTGGTAGTGGGTTTTATTAAAGGAACTGTTTCCAAAATTGGAACAGAGTGGACAACATAAGCACTATCAATATACAAACTAAACAACTGGGAACAAAATGCCTGGAAAATCTTAACAACTGCAAGAGCTCAACAAGTTGTGCTGAAGTATAAGGTGAGGGGTGAGGGGTGGCAATCCCATCTACCACATAGGCAGCCGTTCCATTGGCAGAGTCATCAGTAAACACTGAGGGGGCCCCTTTTATGGGCGGCAAGGCTGTTACTTTTGGAAACACAAAAGAATGTATCGTAGCAAATTGTAACAGAGGGTCACTGGGGTAGTGATTGTCAATTGTGCCAAGGAAGGAGGAGCAAGTGACAGGCCAATTGTCATCAGTTTGGAGCAGCCAATTAAGCTGGTCCTGTGTATAAGGTATAACCAGAAAATTAGGGTCTTTTCCAAAGTATTGGCGACTCATTTCTCTTCCTTTTATGATCATCTGAGCAACTAGGGATGGATAGGTGGCTAACACCTTTGGAGGAGAAGTAGGCAAATGGACCCAAAGCAATGGGTGGCCTCTTTTTATGTTTTTAAGGATGCATGCTGCCAAAAAAAAACCCAAACAAACAAAAACACCTGTAGGGGCATGGGGTGTGGCACAAATAACAAACGACAAGGGCTGAGAATAGTAGACCTAAAAAACAGTTTGGCTTTGAATGGCCTTGTTAATTAAGGCAAGAGAAGTCTGAGCTTCAGGGGTGAGCTTCCTGGGGGACAAAGGGTCTGAGTCCCCCTTTAGGACATCATTGAGGGGAAGTAATTCACGAGTGGTAAGTCTTAGGTATGGTCTGAGCCACTGAATATCTCCCAACAGCTTTTGAAAATCATTTAAAGTACTCAAGTGGGAGGTGCGTAATTGAATTCATGGTGTCAAGACACACTGTTGAAAAAGCTCATATCCCAGATAGGTAAAGGGATCAGCAATCTGGACCTTATCAGGTGCTATCTGAAGGCCTTTTTGCGGTAGGCTATGGGCCAAGTCTTGAAGACAATCAAAAAGTTGGTCTTGACAAGCAGCAGTTAAAAGAATATCATCCATGTAATGAAGAATATAAACAGAAGGCCACTTGGTTCTTATCGGGTCAATGGCATGTGCTACAAACTTTTGATTTAAGGTAGGACTATTTGACATGCCTTGTAGCAATGTCCTCCATTGACAACGGGGCATAGGTCCCTGGGAATTAATCTGAGGGACACTGAATGCTAAGTGAGGTTTATCCTCAGGATGCAGGGGGATGGTAAAAAAGCAGTCCTTAAGGTCTATGACAATTTTAAAATGTCCAGAGGGAATAGCTACAGGGGATGGGAGGCTTGGTTGAAGAGCTTCCATGGGAAACACAGCTTTATTTATTGCTCTTAAATCCTGTAGCAGCTGCCATTTGCCAGATTTTTCCTTATTAACAAAAATGGGTGAATTCCTTGGGAAATTAGTGGGCTCTATATGTCCTGCAGCAAGCTGTTCCTGCACTAACTCCATTGGTGCCATTGTTTTTTCTCTGGTTAGAGGCCATTGATCAACCCAGACAGGATCACTCATTTTCCAGGTGATCTTATCTGCATGGGGTGCAGGAATATCCATGAACATTAGGAAAAAGGCAAAGGAGATTGAGCTCCCAGTCCCACTTTATCTAATTTCTGTGGCACAGAAATGGGTTCCTTAATACCCTGGGAGTGTTTGCCCAGTCCCCTTCCTGGGAGAAATCCCTGTTTAAGCATCTGTTTAGTAACTACCTCATTGGGGCTGCACATTATAACATGCATCTGTGTAAGGATATCATGACCCCAAAGATTAACATGTAGTCCAGGGACCACAAAGGGTGTCACTGAACCGGAATTGCCTTCTTTCTTGCTTCTGGGAAATACATAAACAAAGTATCTTAATCAGAGGTAGAAATGTACACTGCAATATGGTAAATATATATATATATATTAATACTATATATATATAT
>NW_004949138.1:3193109-3224177 GCF_000317375.1 Microtus ochrogaster
AGGCAATGCTCTTAACCTCTGAGCCATCTCTCCAGCCCTTCCCTTTCTTTTTCAAAAAGATCCCTGAGCTTATAAAATTCCTCTCCCAACTTTCAACAGTATACTAATTATAATCAACCCCTAAATAATGTCCCTAAACCCAAGGACAAACTTTACTGGGAGAGGGAATGTCGTCCTCTAGAATTACTTCCAGTCGTCATGGAGGTGACGTTCTTTCTGGGGGATCCTGTGAAAGTAAAATGATGGTTAAATTTCAAGATTAATGTCTGGTAAGATTGCAAATAGTCTCTGAGTATTTTGTGGAGGTCTGGCCAGAATGTTGTAAAAGATGTGCACCATTTCAGCTAACCAAGTTGGAACCATCTTGTGCAGCTGGTACTCCAAACAGGTCTTGTAGTAGCGCTATCAGTATCATGACATCATATCAACCAGGTAGAGCTGTTGTTATGGGGCCCCATCTTCTTCCTGGAAACTTCAAAATTACTGCAGAAAAATTCATTGTTCATTGTGGAAAACTTAAATATTATTTATATAGACATATACAGACATATATATTCAGTGAAGGTATGATAAAGGCAAAAATAGATATGAAGAAAAACAAAGATGTTTTCTAAATTCTTTATTCTTTCTGTCCCACATCAAATGGCTCTTGACATGTGTCATGCCCCACCTCGTCCAGCAAGGAAGTTGCGACCACCGGAGCTCTTCTTGCAGCAGTTTTTAGGACTTTATTCACAGCAATCTATCTCCTTCTCCTCCTCCTCTTTCTCTCTCTCTCCTCTCTCTCCCCCCTCTCTTTCTCTGGGCAAACCTCTCCTAGCCCTTAAGTAGGCATGGGCTGCCAATCCCGGATTGCCAGGTGGGCACTGCCCATAGGCCCACGCATATGCAAGCAGCTGATGATCATTGTGTGATCAGGAATAAGTCAGACTTTAGCCATAGGAGTTGATTATACATCTCCATCAGGTGTGGCTCTATGCTGCTCGCTACAGACATGAGATAGAATCTCTGGGTTTTTTTCTTTTAACAACATGCTTGGATTTAAAGAAGGTCCAACTCTAAAACCAGCTCTATATATTCATAAACATATACATACATACATATACATATAAATATGTATACATTGTATCATTTGTACTTACAAACCATATTTGATTTTCTTGATGATCCTTATTGGGTAGTTATTTTTCTACCTGTCATCATTCAAACATCAGGGGTTTCTTGAATTTTTGAAGATGAGAATTTTCCTGCAATGACAAGAGCAGAACCCTGCCCCCATCCTAAATGCTTTTCTTACCACCTGTATGGTTATCACCAGTGTGGAGGAGCTGTCATTTCTGCTTCAATAGGTTTCTCCTTTTCAAAGTGAATCTTTATTAATTTTGATGGCATCCATATTTTTTCATCTCCTGTGGAAACAAGAGCAAAACCCCTTTCCAATGTAGTACATCTCCTGGTTTCCATTATGAAATCAACACATCCTTGAAATATACTGGTTGATTCAATTCAGAATTTTTTTTCCATTATCCAATGCCTCTCCGCTGATGTTGTTCCTTTCTCATTAGCATTAAGAAAATTCAAGGTTAATAAAGCATTATGTAATCTATTTCTGGGGGTATTTTCTGTCCCTTTCTGTTTGTTCAGCATATCCTTTATAGTATGATTTGATCTTTCTATAACTGCCTGACCTGTAGGATTATTTGGTATACCTGTAATGTGTTTTATATTATAATAATCAAAAAAGCATTTCATTTTCTTAGATACATATGCTGGACTATTGTCTATCTTTATTTGTGCAAGTATACCCATGATGGCCATAACATCCAATAAATGTGTGATTACTGAATCAGCCTTTTCTGAGCTCAGGGCAGTTGCCCATTGAAAACCTGAAACGTGTCTATGGTGTGGTGTACATATTTTAATTCACCAAATTCCATAAAGTGGAACATATCATCTGCCAGAGTTCATTCCTTTGAGTACCCTTTGGGTTTCTCCCTACAGGCAATGGTGTTTGATTATAGAAAGAACAGGTAGGACATCTCTTTATATTCTCCTTACCTTGTTGCCATGCAATAGATAACTCTTTCTTTAAACCTTTACTATTGATGTGATTTTTTATGAGATTCTGAGGCCTGCAACATGCTTCCAATCAATAATTGATTGATTTCAGCATTACCTTGTGCTAGAGGACCAGATCCTGAATTTCTTGTAATCCCCTGATCTGAGTGCCTACAACTGCTCTGAGCATGAGACATTCAGGAGTTCCTGATAGCAAGAGAGTGGTTTCTGGTGGGTTTGGCTGGGGTGTGGCTATCTCTATATAATCTGCTCCTGAACACAATAAAGGGGGCATTCCTGGGGAATTCAAGGATGACCCGTGTCTCTGTCTCTCTTCTCTGTGTGTCTGTGTATTTTAACCTCTAGCTCCCTTGCCCAAAGCTCGCGAACTGGGTGCCAGCAAACAGAATGCAGACACAGGGTGTGGTGTGCAGCACAGGCAGACCCCTATGGGATCAGATGTGTGTTAAGTTCATAGGACAAAGCCTATTCTTTATTATGTCTTGCACCTGGATAAACAATGAAGTCAATTCTATATCATCTTGTATAAATTCAGCAGTTTCAATATACAGGATAACTCTTTCTGCATATTGTGAATCCATAACTATATTAAAAGGTTCATTAAAATCCCTTAGCACCATAAGAATGGCATATAATTCTGCCTTCTGGACAGAATTATAAGGGCTTTGTTCCACCTTACTCAATTCTTCTGATTTGTAACCTGCTTTCCCTGATTTATTTGCATCAGTATAAAATGTATGGGCTCCAGTTATTGGTGCGTCATGTACAATTCAGGGAAGAATCCAAGAAGTTCTCTTTATGAGGTTAAGTCTATCATTTTTTGGGATAGTTGCTATTAATTTCTCCCCCAAAATAGCACAAGCTCTTTGCCATAGTTCATTGTATTCCAATAACTTTTTTATTTCTTCAGTAGTAAAAGGCACTATAATTTCTGCTGGGTCTATCCCTGCTTGTTGATGAAGTCTCAGCTTACCTTTTATAAATAATACAGAGACCTTTTCCACATAAGTTTTTAATTTTTTATTTGATTTATGTGGTATAAATATCCATTCTAAAATAATATCTTCCCTCTGCATTAAAATCTCTGTAGGAGAAATTCTGGAAGGCAATATGACTAGGATGCAACTAAGATTTGGTCACCCTATCCACATGTGCTTCCTGTAATTTTCCCTCAATCATTGTCAGTTCCTTTTCTGCTTCATCTGTTAATTTTCTGGGACTATTCAAACCTTTATCACCATCTAAGGTTTTATTTAAATGAATGATTAGAGCATGTGTTATCCCAACAGCTGGTCATAGACTGGAAATGTCTCCTAACAATCTTTGAAAGTGATTAAGAGTCCATAACCCGTCTCTCCTAATTTGTGCCTTTTGTGTCCTAATTTTCTTTCTTTTTTTTCTGTGTCCTAATTTTCTGTAAACCTATTCTGTAACCTAGGTAATTAACAGAACCTCCCCTTAGACTCTTTTCAGGAACAATTTGTAATCCCCAATTAGGCAAGACTTTTTTTTTTACTTCTTTGAACATCATTTCTAAAGTATCTTTATATGAATCAGATATCAAAATATCATCCACATAATGGTAAATTACAGACTTAGGAACTTGTTTATAAATTATTTCCAATGGCTGACTTACAAAATATTGGCACAATGTAGGACTATTGAGCATCCACTGTGGGAGGACAGTCCATTGATATCTCCTAGTAGACCGAGAAGTGTTATAAGTAGGCACTCTGAAGGCAATTTTTCTCTATCCTTTTCTTGTAACGGTATAGTGAAAAAAAGTCTTTCAAATCAATAACTATAAGAGGCCATCCTTTTGGTAACAGAGAAGGCAAAGGAATTCCAGATTGAAGAGGACCCATAGGTTGAATTACCTTGTTGATAGCTCTTAGATCTGTCACCATTCTCCATTTACCAGATTTCTTTTTTTACAATAAACACAGGAGAAATCCAAGGGCTGGTTGATTTTACAATATGTTGAGCATCTAGTAGCTCTGGTACCAGCTGTTCCAATGCCTGTAATTTATCTTCAGCTAGAGGTCACTGTTTAGTCCATATTGGCTTCTCAGTTAACCATTTTAAAGGTAGGGCTGTTGGTACCTCTAAAGGTTTGCTATTTGCTGTATGTTCTTGTACAGCCTGAATGCCTGGTGACCTTTTTCTGTAATATCTCATTATATCTTTCCCAGAATTATGAGTTCCTGGGACTATAGGAATGTTAATCTGGGTATTCCATTGCTGTAGCAGGTCATGGCCCCATAAATTTATTGCAACATTGGCTATATATGGCCTTAATCTTCCTATTTGCCCTTCAGGCCCTATACACTCAACTCATCTTGTGCTTTGTTTTACACGAGATAGGGTTCCAATTCCCAAGAACTGAATACCTATCTCTTGAAGAGGCCAATTCGGGTGCCAAGATTCTGGAGTAATGATACTTCCATCCACACCTGTTTCTAATAAGTCTTCAATAAAAATGCCATTTATACAGACTCTTAGCTTTGGTCTTTGATCGTTAATAGAAGTCTGCCAAAATATACCTTTACTCTGTCCTACTGGATTTTTTGACTCATCCTCCACATGTAACCTATCATTTAGACCAGTATTGCTTTTTACATCAGACATTATAGTTTTTAATTTTCTTTGTGAGACACGTTCTCCACTGTGACTGGGAATGACTGGGCCACTTTTGGCTTGGGGGCCTGCCAAAGGCTCCTCAAGGGTTTTCCTGATGGTATTGGGTTGCCTTGTCTGTTGTTGGCACAATATTGGCCTTTACTGCACCTTCTAAATATACCTAAAGGCCAAGATCTCCTATTTTTGTAGTTCCCAGAGGAGATATTCTTAGAAATCCTTTGCCTGCAATCCCTTGTCCTAATTTACCATAAAATGCCTGGCAGTTTGATGTCTCCTCATTGCTTTGGAAACTCTCCTATTCAAGATTCATTATTATAAGCAAACATCTCAACATTCATCATATGCTGAATCCATTCATCCATAGGTGCTGATCTAGACTTTAAAGGCCCAATTATCTTTTTACATTCTATGTTTGCATTTTCAAAAGTCAGAGATTTTAGAATTATTTGTCTAGCTTCTGGGTCTGTTACTCCTATTTGCAGAGCCATAATTACCCTGTGGAAAAAGTCAGTAAAGGGCTCTCTCTCTGTCCCTGCTTTGGATCTTGTATTCTATTTCAAGCATTCAAGGCTGCTTTGTGACATAAGGACAGTACTTCTTTGTTGCAAAGAGCTTCGACCTGTGGATAAGCATATGCTCCTACACCAAGAATTTGATCTTGGGAAATCTCCACACCTTTTGCTCTTCCTTGCTGTTCCATGTTTGGATTCTTCTCTGAAATAAATTCCAAACATCAAGGATGGTCCATTATCTAAAACTGCAGACACTAACTGATGGAAATCATAGGGGGTAGCTTTGATATTAGAAGCCCAAGTCCTTATCATTTCCTCAACAAATGCAGAGTGCAAGCCATAATTAATGACAGCTTGCTTAATTTCTTTTGATCATTCATTCCTATTGGCATCCATCTACCTTCTTTGACCTCCTTTGAGCCTTTAGAAGTTGATACTTTGTCAGAGTAAATTACAGGGTATGACACTAAAACCCTGGGTAAACCAGTTATGACAGCTGGTGGTGATGTTGTATTACTCTGTTTACCAGCTCTGATAATTTCTTCAATCATTTTAAATCTTTTTTATCATTGTCTCTTTTAAAGCCTGAATCTCCTGACCTACATGTGTTTTCTAGGGATTTCACTAAGGTGTCAATTTTTTGGTCCCCATTCTGCACCTGTGACTCAAGGTTTTTATTTTTTCCTTCAAAAATAACATGTCCTCATTGAACTTTTCTTGGATATCACATAGATTCCCATCCTGGAGGTACATTCTTTCTGTTTCCTTATCAAAACTCTGTGATAACGTCTGAACGTCAAATTCAACAGCCTGAACCCTTTCAGGTAACTTTCTAGTATCCTTGGATATGAAGTCAATTTTGCCTATTATAGTATCCACTTGTTAAGATAACCTCTGATTTTCAATAATTTTAATCCTTTCAACTAGCCGTTCATTATTAGTCCATAAAGATTGTATCGTTCTTAGGAGTGCCATATTCTTCCTTAATGATAGAATATGGAAAAGAAAACTGAAACCTAGTAACCAGTAAATTGAGGTATCCCCATAGTCATATGAACCTTGCATGATATAATCCATTGTATTAGTAAAGAAAGCAGTAAAATTTGTGTTGGAAATGAAACTGCCATATTACCTATTATCCAGCAGGTGGCGCTGTTGCTGAGTCATGACTAGAACCACTGCAAAGGTGATGGATACCGGGTCCTGTTTCAGTATCCACCTTAGTATTTGTTAAAAACTGGGAAATATGAGTTGCTCAACAAAGTAAATGTAATTAAATCAATTCCATATATGGAACCAGAAACCCAGAATCCAGGGGTAGAGAAGAACAACTGGGAAGCAGTGCATGCTTCCCACATGACAAAGCCACCCCAAGGGATTGCATCTTTCAGCAACCGCTTGTGCTCTGATTCTCATCATATAAGTGTTGAGCTTGCAAGGGGGATTTAAAAACGACTCAGAAAAGAGCAAACCAGGTGGGCAGAGACTGTCAAGGCCTGTGGATCCCAAGAGGCATGGAGTTTAAATCCACATAGGGAGGTAAATGATAGAGTGCGTCGTGACTTGAAGCCAATCTGAGGCGTGTAAAGAGAAAATATATAGAATTGCAGCAAGAAAAGCCACTGTGTGATAATTTATATTGAACTGCTGGCTCCACAATAGGGCATAGGCCACAGCTGAGGGAGGGCTCATGCCAAGCCGAGCTGGCAGCAGGCAGCTGAGCCGGGGGGTGGGGTGGGAAGGGGATTCTAAAACCAAACGTTTGGGTGTCAGATGGAGGCGTATGTTGCAAACAGTCCCACACCAGTTTGGAATTATGATTAATAGAATGGTTATTTAAAGCGGAAAAACTTACAGATCACTGTCCCAGAAAACATCCCTCTGTGCTATCAGGAAAGGAGTCTAGTAGCCAGAAGTGGAGCTGGAAGCAAGAGAGCATGCGAGGAAGGCTGCCGGTGCTTTTTAAGGAGAGGGAGACCATGCCCCAATGGTCTGGTATCTCAGCAGCTATTGGCTGGAGGAGCAGAAGGAGCTCCCACAGCACCCCTCCACTGGGGAGAAAATTCTCACAACAGATCATAAGTGTATTTGTTAATGTTCCTATGTCTCACAGTATTAGAAAAAGGAAGTAGCACATAAAAGACTATGTTAGAAGAATATAAACATGGAAGTGGCTTTAGTAAAAATGAACTTTGATACACCAAGATGATAGTGACTAGACATTCCCATAATAATAATTTTAAAAAAAGACTGGAGACTAAGCCTGCAGGCAGCAAGCTAGTCCTTTGTCTGTGAGGTCCCTGGCAAGCAAGGGGCCCTGATCCTGTACCAGAAGATCTATTGGTGAGCATTTGAAGGAAGACATGGGTAGGCACCAATGCAAGAATTCCTCCAACAATCTGAAAAACAACATGATAACACCAGAACCCAGTGAACATACAACAGGAAGAGTTGAACACCTAGTCCAGAAAAAGTAGAAAAAAAAAGACATTATGAAAGTGATAGAGTCCCTTAAATAGGATATGAAAAACTCCCTTAAAGAAATAGATGAGAAGAATAACAAAAAGTTTGAAGAAATGAATAAATCCCTAAAAGATTTCCTAGGAAAACAAGAAAAAAACAATAAAACAGATAATGGAAACAGTTCAAGACTTGAAAACTAAAATGGAGGCAATAAAGAAAACACAAACTGAGGGCTGACTGAATATGGAAAATCTTGGTAAATGAACAGAGACTACAGAGACAAGCATAAGCAATAGAATATAAGACATAGAAGAAAGAATCTCCGATGCTGAAGACACTATAGAGAAAATAAATGCACTGATCAAAGAAACCAGCTAATCCAACAAATTCTCATCACAAAACATCCAGGAAATCTGGGACACAATAAAAAGACAAAACCTAAGAATAATAGGGGGAGAAGAAGGAGAAGAATTACAGCTCAAAGGCCCAGAAAATATATTCAACAAAATTATAGAAGAAAACTTTACCAACCTAAAGAAAGATATTCCTATGAAGGTTCAAGAAGCATACAGAACATCAAATAGACTGAATCCAAAAAAAATCCCCTCACCATATAATAATCAAAACACAAAACATACAGAATAAAGAAAGAACATTAGGAGCTGCAAAGGAAAAAGGTCAAGTAAGTTATAAAGCTAGGCCTATCAGATGAGTATAAGACTGGAAATAAACAAAATGAGAGCTGAAATCAAATAAATGGAAACACAGAAAACAATTCAAAGAATCAATGAAACAAAGAATTAGTTCTTTGAGAAAATCAACAAGATTAACAACCTCTATCAAAACTAAACAAAAGGCAGAGAGAGAAAACCCAAATTAACAAGATCAGAAATGAAAAGGGGGACATATCAGTAGACACTGAGGAAATTCAGAGAAAGATTAGGTCTTACTACAAAGCCTATATGCCACAAAATTGGAAAATGTGAAAAAAATGGACAATTTTTTTTTACATAAATACCATATAACAAAATTAAATCAAGACCTGGTGAGCTATTTAAGTAGACCTGTAAGTTGCATGGAAATAGAAGTTGTCATCAAAAACCTCTCAAACAATGACCAGGGCTGGATGGTTTTGGTGCAGAATTCTACCAGAACTTCCAAGAATAGCTAACACCTATACTCCTCAAAGTGTTACACATAATAGAAACAGAAGAAACATTGCCAAACTCTTTTTATGAAGCTACACTTACCCTGATACCAA
Organism: Microtus ochrogaster; assembly: GCF_000317375.1. NCBI lineage: Eukaryota > Metazoa > Chordata > Mammalia > Rodentia > Cricetidae > Microtus > Microtus ochrogaster. The sequence goes on from NW_004949138.1 coordinate 3,202,065, forward strand.
AACCCCACAAAGACTCAATCAAGAAAAAATATTACAGACCAATCTCACTCATGAACATCGGTGAAAAAATTCTCAATAAAATGCTGGCAAACTGAATCCAAGAACACATCAAAAAAACATCCATTAAGACTAAGTAGGCTTCATCCCTGAGATGCAGGGCTAGTTTATCATATGAAAACCTATCAATGTAACCCATCATATAAATAAACTGAAAGAAAAGACCATATGATCATTTCATTAGTTGCCAAAAAAGCATTTGACAAAATTCAACACTCCTTTATGATAAAAAGTCTTGGAGAGATTAGGGATACACGAAACAAATCTAAATATAATAAAAATACAGCAAGCCAACAGCTAACATCAAATTAAATGGAAAGAAACCCAAAACAATTCTGCCTAAATCAGGAACAAGATAATGCTGTCCACTTTCTCCGTATCTCTTCAAAATAGTGCTTAAAGTTCTAGTAATAGCAATAAGACAACATAAGGAGATTAAGGGAATTCAAATTGGAAAGGCAGAAGTCAAACTTTCGTTATTTGCAGATGGTATGATTGTGTACATAAGTGACCCTGAAAACTCTACCAGAGAACTCCTACATCTGATAAATACATTCAGTGATGTGGCAGGTTACAAGATCAATTCAAAAAATCAGTAGCCCTCCTATACACAAAGGATAAAGAAGCAGAGAGGGAAATGAGAGAAACTTCACCTTTCACGATAGCCACAAATAGCATAAAGTATCTTGGGGTAACACTAACCAAGGAAATGAAAGACCTATTTGACAAGAACTTTATGGCTTTGAAGAAAGATATTGAAGAGGATACCAGAAAATGGAAAGATCTCCTATGCTCTTGGATGGGTAGGATCAACATAGTAAAAATGGCAGTTCTACCAAAGGCATTCTATAAATTCAATGCAATCCCCATCAAAATCCCAACAAAATTCTTCATAGACCTTGAGAGAACAATAACCAACTTTATTTATTTATTTTTTCTTTTTTGTTTTTTCGAGACAGGGTTTCTCTGTGGTTTTGGAGCCTGTCCTGGAACTAACTCTTGTAGACCAGGCTGGTCTCGAACTCACAGAGATCCGCCTGCCTCTGCCTCCTGAGTGCTGGGATTAATAATCAACTTTATATGAAAAAAAAGGATAGCTGAAACAATCCTATACAATAAAGGTACTTCAGAGGCATTACTATCTCTGACTTCAAACTCTATTATATAGCTACAGTAATGAAAATGGCTTGGTGTTGGCATAAAAACAGAGGCGTGACCAAGGGAATCAAATTGAAGACCCGGATATTTATCTACATGCCTATGAACACCTGGTTTTTGATAAAGAAGCTAAAATTTTACAATGGAAGAAAGAACGCATCTTTAACAAATGGTGCGAGCATAACTTGATGTCAACCTATAGAAGGATGAAAATCGATCCATATCTATCATCATGAACAAAACTCAAGTCCAAATGGATTAAAGACCTTAATATAAATCTGACCACACTGAACCTGATAGGAGAAAAAGTCAGAAGTAGCCTGGAATGCATGGGTACAGGAGGCTACTTCCTATGTATAACCCCAATGGCACAGACAATAAGAGCAACAGTGAATAAGTGACCTCCTAAAACTGAGAAGCTTCTGTAAAGCAAAGGACACAGTCATTAAGACAAAAGGCAACCTATTGAATGGGAGAAGATCTTCACCAACCACACATCAGACAAAGATCTGATCTCCAAAATATATAAAGAACTCAAGAAACTAGACTTTAAAGTTCAAAATAACCCAATTAAAAAGTGGGGCAATGAACTAAACAGAATTCTCAAGAGAAGAATTTCAAATGGCCAAAAGATACATAAGGATATGTTCAACTTCCTTAGCTATTCAGGAAATGCAAATCATAAGACTTTGAGATACCATCTTATACCTGTCAGAATGACTAAAATCAAAAAACACCAATGATAACTTATGCTGGAGAGAATGTGGAGTATGTGGAACACTCATCCATTGCTGGTGGGAATACAAACCTGTGCAACCATTTTGAAATCTGTGGCAGTGTCTCAGAAAATTGGGGTTCAACCTACCTCAGGATCCAGCAAAACCTCTCTTAGGAATACACCCAAAAGATGCCCAATCATACTACAAAAAAATATGTTCAACTATGTTCATAATAGCATTATTTGTAATAGCCAGAACCTGGAAACAACCTAGATGCCCTTCAGTGGAAGGGCAGAGTGTGGAATATATTCATATTAGAGTACTACTCAGCAGTAAAAAACATTGACATCTTGAATTTTGCATGCAAATAGATAGAATTGGAAAATACTATCCTGAGTGAGATAACTCAGATCCAAATGTATGAATATGGTATGTGGATTCTAGTCATCACAAAGGACATTGAGCCTATAGTTCATGATCCTAGAGAAGCTAAGTATTAAGGTGAACCCAATGAAAAACATATATAGAGCCTCATGGAAATTGGAAGATGACAAGGTGGCCACCAAAAGTTGGGAGCTTGGGGGTGGGGGGAAGGGGAGAGAGGCAGAGATAAGGGAGAAGGGGAGGGTTGGGGAGAGCTTGGGGGAGTGGGATGGTTGAGATGGTGGAAGGACAGATATGTGATGGCGAAACTCTGTTAACCAATCATAGCTAATTGGGGCATAGCGACCTGGACCCCAGAAAGAAAAATCGGGAGATCCAGGTATGCTCCTGTCTGCGCTGTGCCTGCTGGACCTACTGCATTTCAGACCCCCCACTCTTGTAGCGTGAGTTTCCTCCTTTCAACTATTAAAATATAACTCTTTTTTCTTGAGCTGGTCTGGTTATTTATCATACCAACCTAATTTATCAACACTTGGCACCTGGTACATGGAGCTTTTAGAGCCCTTTATGGTTCTGGCCAGTTGGGGCCTCGCTGCGTTCATTTGTGGGTATAGATAGCCGCGTCTCTGAGAGCTCCCTGCTTTGTCTCCCGCCCATGCGCACTACAGCTCCCCTTGGCTCAGTGCCTTGCTGCTGCACACTTTGGCTCCCCTCCAGCCCAGATACCCTCCCTCCATGGGCTACTTCCGAGATCTGTTGCTGTCGCTGCCTCCACCGCTGGGCAAAGGCCATTCGTGTGAGCTTTCCTGGTACACTTCCATGGCTGCGCACCTGGCCCACCTCCACAGCTGTGGGAGCAGAAGACCTGTTTAGTGTAGTTAAGACAATCACAGAACACACTGTCTGTGATTTTAACTTCTTGATTTGAGTATATTTTTTAGTATTTCGTTTACATTTAGCCATCTAAAACCAAGCACATGGATTCAGGTGCACCCTGCCACCTACTGGCAGGCACTGGTTATTGCACTTACTCCAGCTGATTGAACCACAGGTAAGATTTATTATTTTGAATTTAAAAAGGATAATATGTCAGACAATCTAACCACCCAAGGTTTCCATAGCCTTTTCACTTACACCATGTGTGAGGTCTTACAAGATGCATATGATGTCCCTCCTACATGGCTTTCTAGGATTCACCTTTTTTTTTTATTTTGGATTCACCTTTTTTTGTATTCTGTAGTTTTTCCATAAAAATATGGTTTTACAATAAGAAAATGATGCAGTCCTTGCAGAATGAATCCAGGCTTCTTAGAAAAGAAGTTGGAAATCTAAGGAAGGACATGACCATCTTAACTAACAATTTTCAGTCAGCTGAGGTACTTTTACATACAACACAGACTAATGCCAAACTCTTCAAGAAAGAGATTACAGTTCTCAAGAAGGATACTAGGTCTTTGTTTAATATGACTCGGTCAACTGAGCTATTTTTGGAAAAGGTACAATCTAATAGTAACTCATTTAAGGAAAGATTCAGCACTCTGGAGAAGGAAACGGCTGATTTGGCACATAAAATCCAGTCCATGACAGTAGGTGCTAGAACATTGTTTGAGAGGATTTGCACTGTTGAATGTATTAAGCAGACTCTGTCGAAGGGGTATGATAGATTGACTGATAGAATGTCTCTCCAAGAAGGTAATATACATGCCATGAAGGTTATGTCCAAGGATGAGATATTATCTCTAATGGACAGACTTCATACCTTAGAATCCTCAATCAAGGCATTAGAGCATAATACTGGACAGGAGATCCAGATCTTGCAAAAGGCAATGACAAACAGAGTTGAAAAGTCTAAGGAAACTATCAATGCTGATGACCAGGAGCAAAAGGTAAGAAGGCAAAATTTAACTTTGTCAGTGTGTAAAACTCTCCGGATAGCTTCCCCAGAGATCCACCTGCCTTTCCAGTAATAACATCAGAAAAAGTAGCTGGCTCCAAATACCCTAAGGTTATCAAGAAATATACATGGGAGCCCATATGTATTAGTGATTTAAAAGAAATTAAACAAACAATCGTGACTTATGGACTACATTTTCCTTTGTTAAAGAGATGGTCAAAACCTGGGCTTTCAGTGACAAAGCCACACCTCACAATTGGGCTCAGTTAGTCTCAGCCATCCTAGAAAGTGGGCCACAATTGCCTTTTTAAAGAGGAAGCAAGAATTTTAGAGCAACAGGAAAGAGCAAAAGAAACTGAGATTTCCCTAGATCTATTTCTAGTTGACAGACTTTACTCGATCCTCAGGACCGAGCCCTTTATGATGACCACACCCTGTCTATATGTGCCACAGCAGCTTTAAAGGCTTGGGACAGTGTTCAGGAACCAGGATTGAGAGTGGAATTATATCGTAGGGTTAAACAGTGTCAGAAAAAACCCTTTAGTGATTTTTTGCAAAGACTAACTAGGGCCATACAAATAGGGATAACTGACCCAGAAGCTAGAAGTATAATAATTGAATATTTAGCTTATGAGAATGCCAACATAGAGTGCAAATTGATCCTGTGGCCTTTAAATATCAGATCAGCACCCTTGGATGAATGGGTCTTGCATACAATGAATATCGAGACATTTGACTATGGTACTGAAACGTGGGTAGGAGAAGCAATTTCTAATGGTAAGAGAAGACATCAAAATACCAAATGTTTTAATTGTGGTAGAATGGGACATATGAGAAGGAATTGTAGACAATGGATTTCCAAGAATAATGCCTCTTCTGGGAATAACATGAACAGAAGGACTCAGCCATTGGGTTTATGTAGGAGATGTGGCAAAGGCCAACATTGGACCAATGAGTGTAGTTCAATGAGAGATAGACTAGTCAACCTGATACCATAAGGAAATGCCATGGGGGGGGTCTCTCTCAGGCCCCCATGACAAATGTGGTCCAGTCATTCCCAGTTACTGTGGAGAATGTCTTGTCAGGAAAATTAGAAGGTCCCATGTCTGCTGTTAAAAGCAATAATGGTCTGAATGATGAGATAAATTTGGAGAATGAGTCAAGAAATTTGGTGGGACAGAGGAAACATATATTCTGGCAGACTTCTATAAATGAACAAAGATCAAACCTAAGAGTGTGTATAAATGGCATTTTTATTAAAGGCTTATTGGACATGGGTGCGGATGTAAATATCATTAGTCCAGAATCTTGGCATCTGAATTGGCCTCCTCAGGAGGTAGATGTTCAGTTCATTGGAATTGGAACCCTATCTCCCTTAAGACAAAGCATGATATGGGTTGAATGCATATGGCCAGAAGGGAAAATAAGAAAACTAAGGCCATATATAACCAACATTACAGTGAATTTATGGGGTCATGACCTATTGCAGCAATGGGATATCCAGATTAACATTGCTGTTACACCTAAAGCTTATATTTCTGAGGAAAATAGTAGAAGATATTACAAATGACAAACACCAGCCATTCAGGCTGTGCAAGAACACAAAGCAATTGATAACCCTTCAGATGTACCAACAGCTCTGCCTTTAAAATGGTTGACTGAGAAGCCAATATGGGTCAAGCAATGGACTTTAGCTGAGGAAAAGTTGCAGGCTTTAGAACAGCTGGTCCAAGAGCAATTAGATGCTCGACATATAGAAGAAGCTACCAGCCCTTGGAATTCTCCTGTATTTGTTTTTAAGAAAAAAAATCTGGAAAATGGAGAATGGTGACAGATTTTAGAGCTATCAACAAGGCTATTCAACCTATGAGCCCTCTGCAATCTGGAATTCCTCTGCCCTATCTGTTATTTCTTCACTATACCTTTACAAGAAAAAGATAGAGAAAAGTTTGCAATCACAGTGCCTACTTGTAATAATTCTCAGGCTACTAGGAGGTACCAGTGGACTATCCTCCCACAGAGAATGCTCAATAGCACCACCTTGTGTCAATATTTTTTAAGTCAACCATTGGAAATAATCATAAGCGATTTCCTAAGTCTATAAATTACCATTACATGGATGATATTTTGCTATCTGATCCAAACATAGATACCTTAGAAAGACTGAAGAAGTAAAGATGATTTTACCTAAATGGGGATTGCGGATTGTTTTTGAAAAATACAGAGAGATTCTGTCAATTATCTAGGTTATAAAATAGGTTTACAAAAAATTAAGACACCAAAAAAAAATTAAGACACAAAAGGCACAAATTAGGACAGATTGGTTACAGACTCTTAATGACATTCATAGATTGTTAGGAGACATCTCCAGCCTACAACCAACTGTTGGGATAACACCTGATCTAATAATTCATTTAAACAAAATCTTAGATCGTGATAAAGACTTGAACAGTCCCAGAGAATTAACAGCGATGCAGAAAAGGAATTGACAATGGTTGAGGAAAAATTACAGGAGGCACATTTGGATAGGGTGAATCCAAAGCTTAGTTGTATTCTTTCATATTGCCTTCCAGAATTTCTCCTACAAGAATTTTAATGCAGAGAGATGATATTATCTTTGAATGGATCTTTTTACCACATAAACTAAGTAAAACATTAAAAACTTATGTGGAAAAAGTCTATGAAATAATTATAAAAGGTAAATTGAGACTTTGTCAACTAGCAGGCATAGACCCAGCAGAAATTATAGTGAATTTCACTACTGATGAGATAAGAAAGTTATGGGAAGACAATGAACCATGGCAAAGAGCTTGTGCTAATTTTTTGGGAGAAATTAATAGCAACTATCCCAAAAGTGATAGACTTAACCTTATAAAGAGAACTTATTGGATTCTTCCTCAAATTGTATGTGATGCTCCAATAACTGGAGCTCATACATTTTATACTGATGCCAATAAATCAGGGAAGGCAGATTACAAATCAGACTAATTGAGTAAGGTGGAACAAAGTCCTTAATATGGGAGCAGGGAAGGAGATATCTTAATTGAGGGAGCCATTTTGGAGTTGGCATGAGTCTTGCCTCTGGATGGGTTCCCAGAGTCCATGGGGATGACCCCAGCTAGGCCTCTGGGCAGTGGAGGAGAGGGTGACTGAACTAGCCTTGTTCCATAGTCAGACTGATGACTATCTTGAATATCACCATAGAACCTTAGTCTGGCGATGGATGAAGACAGAGACCCATGTGATGTTAAGAGATATCAAAGGAAGATTCTCTCAGAAAGATTGTAGGAGACATTGCCTATCTATAGCCCACGATTTGGATAAAATTAGATTAATTTAAATAAAACCTTAGATGGTGACAAGGATTTAAGTAGTCCCAGGAAATTATCTACTGAAGCTGAGAGAGAACTGGTTTTGGTGGAAGGGAGATTACACATTTTACATGTGGATCATGTGGATCTGAAACTCAACTGCATTAAGTATAACCCTCTAAGCATTCCCCTACAGGAATTGTATTGCAAAGGGAAGATATTATCTTAGAATGGATCTTTTCACCACATAAACTGAGCAAAAAATTAAAAATTCTTGTGGAAAATGCAAATGAGAAAAGAACAATAGTTGTGGAGCATCATTGGATAGTAGCAAAAGCTATGGAATTAAATCAACCCGTGTACTTTAAAGATGTACTGATTTAAAAATGGAAAAAAGTACATGTGCTACATTAGGGAAATGTTTTTGCTTTTGTTTCCATGGGAGCAGAAAAGCTATGGATACCATCAAAATTGATAACGATTCAATTTGAACAGAAGACACCCCTTGATTAAAGAAGATAATATGTAATCAAATATTATGACTGTTCAATCTAAATTAACCTTAAATATAATGGATTCTTTTCATTTGATCAGCTATAATTTACCATAAGAGAACCTCTCAAAAATTAGGATCAGAGAAGGTTTTTATTTTTGTCTTTTTAGGAGAATAAAAGTATCCAGCTAAGGAATCTAAAGACTACTGGACAAATGAGACATCTGAAGAAAAAGGACAAATCGTCCAGATAAAATGTCTCAAGAAAAATAATAAATTGACCTATTGGTATATAACATTTCCAATAGGATAAAATTTCATAAATATTTCCAAATGTTTGTTTCACATAATGCAAATGGTTTTTTTGTAGTCCAAGTTCCATTAAAAATTAAGGCTGGCTTTGGAGTTGGAGTGTAGCTCTCCCCTTTCTAAAGCTAATCATACTTGTCAAAGTAAAATCCAAAATCTCTGTTACCTGATATGGGACAAAAGAAAAACAAAATTAAAGGGCTATTTTATTATCACTAATCTGATAATACTTTGTTTCCATTTTGAGTCTTTGAAGCTTTTCTTGAGGCAAAATTTTATCTAAAAATTTATAAGATTAATATAAATATTTTAAAGTTTTTTCATGGTATTGGTTGTCACATAGAATACTAACTAATCACAGAAAAAGCTTCATCTAGCTTGCTCTACATAATTTAACGTTTGAGTCTTTATCATATAACTAGCAACTAAGTTTTGTACTCTGGGTATATTCAACAAATATTAATCCTTTCACCTCTTTGAGATCTGCTGCACATGATATTTAAAATGTTTAAATTTTCTACAGTGAACCACGACCATGCCTAACAATGAACTTTGAAGTCTCCAAAAGGAGATTAGGGCTCCAAAATGGTGATCCCACCAGGATTATGATACCACCATTTAACTAAAAGATACCACTTAAAGATTGGCTTTGGACTAAAACTACTCAGGACAAATTTGAGGTGGCTAGCTGAGATGATTCAACCTAGCCAGGACTTGAGGCAAGACCTGCACTTTCTCTTTACACAGAGACTGGTCTGGGCAACAAATGATACAGCTACCTCTTCCAGGAATTGACAATTAACTCATATTTTTCTTTTTATGATTCCTTAAAGATGCCGCTGCCCCTGAAAGTATAAAGTAAATTTAAGAATACAGCACCCACATACCCAAGAGGTGGGTAGGTGGGTTTTGATCATCCAATGGGTTATGGATATTTGTCATTGTTTAGGAGGTTGATTACAAGGTGCTACTGGTTATGGTCATAAATAAAACTGTCTCTCCCTAAATCTAAGCTCATACGGTATGTGGATGACAGTTTGCTTTGCAGCCCATCATTGGAGATTGGCAAAACTGAAACCTCCGCCCTTTCAAATTTCCGGACCAAAAGGGGCTATAGAGTCTTACCTTTTAAGGTCCAACTCTCTACCACTCAGATCATTTATTTGGGATTAACTATAACTCCAATGCAAAGGCTATCACTCTAGACAGAAAAAAACTCATTTAATCTCTTGCAGTTCCTTCCACCAAAGAAGAGGTTTTATCGTTCCTAGAAGTAGCTGGCTTCTTGTGTTCCTGGATCCCCTCTTTTTCTCTCCTTGCCCACTCCTTATATGAGGCAGCTCTCGGGTCTCTGCATGAGCCCCTTCCCCATCCTGTTACTAAACCCTTCCAGAGACTCCTGCAGGCCCTTATCCAGGCTCCAATTCTTCATCTTCCAGATTTAACTCGACCCTTTTCTCTTTATGTAGCAGAGAAAAAGGGATATGCCTTTGGGGTCTTAGGACATCAACTGGGACCTTCTTTTGCACCTGTAGCATACCTGTCAAAGAAGATGGACCTCACCACTCAGGGCTGGGGACCCTGCATATATGCCTTAGTGGCTGCTGAGCTTCTTATTCCTGAATCAAATAAACTAACCTTTGGGTCACCCACCACTGATTTCTCCCACCATAATCTGTCCTACCTCTTAACTTACAAAGGCTTACAAAAACCTTACCACTTTCCTGAGTTCTTTCCCTCCAGGTGGTACTATCAGAAGATGCCACACTCACTTTCCAATGCTGCCCACCCCTTAAAATCTCAAATCTTACACCTCAACCTAATGTTAATGGTTCCCCATCTCACTCCTGCATAGAGATCTTAGAGGATCTACTGCCCCACCCCTCACATATACAGGAGAGCAAACTGTTCCAGGTCACTTATACCTGCTATACAGATGGCAGCTCCTTTCTATGTGATGGGACCCTTAGAGCAGGCTATGCCATAATATCCGATACTGAGATAGTGGAGGCACGGGCACTCCCTGCCCATACCACTAATCAACAGGCTGAGTTGATAGCTCTCACCCATGCCTTTCAGTTAGCAAAGGGACAATCTTTAAATGTTTATACAGACTCCAAATATGCCTTTCATATCCTCCTGTCCCACATGGCTATCTGGAAGGAGCACAGGCTTCTTACAACAAAAAGAGGACCCATAACTAACTCAGGTTACATTATAGACCTGTTAAACGCCTCCCATCTCCCCAAAGATATAGGAATTATTCACTCTCAGTCTTATCATACCAACAGTTCCATTATTTCCAAAGGAAATAATTGGGCTCACCTAAAACAGCAGCATTCCAAAGGCCAAACCTACCTCAATCACCTCAGGGGGTTCATACAGTACAGCCCACACTCCCACAGACACCCCCTGACACTCAGCAAATTCTGTCCTGCCTACATCAGCTCTTTCATCCTAATGACAAAGCTCTGCTTCATTTTGTTAAGGCTCACCTCCAACTCACTCCTGAGGACATAAAGTTCTTAAAGCTGTCACTGCCTCTAGTCAAATTTGTCAAAAGTCAGATTCCAAGACCAAATACCATAGTTTTCTTTTCAAACCCACCAGGCCAGGGGCTCCCTTCCAGGAACTGACTGGTAGCTGCATTTTTCTCATATGCCCACAGTCAAAAGAGTTAAATATCTCCTGGTTTTGGTAGATACAATATCTGGGTGGATTGAAGGGTTTGCCACCACTAATAAGAGGGCCCAGACAGTCTCTGATGTTCTCTGAGAAATAATTCCCTGGTTTGGAATTCTCTCTTCAGTGAGATAATGGCCCTGAGTTCACTTTCCAGATGTCCCAAAACTTGTCAAAAGCTCTTAACATCTCTTGACATTTTCATATTCCATACCATCCTCAGTCTTCAGGGAAGGTAGAATGAACTAATCATTCCTTTAAAAATGTTCTTGCTGGACTCTCTGAACATAGCAGACAATGAGGACTACTGAGAACTCAAGAACAATGGCAATAGGTTTCTGATCCTACTGCACGCACTGGCTTTGTGGGAGCCTAGGCAGTTTGGATGCTCAACTTGCTAGACCTGGGTGGAGGTGGGGGTTCCTTGGACTTCCCACAGGACAGGGAACCCTGATTGCTTTTCGGGCTGAGGAGGGGGGGACTTAATTGGGAGAGGGGGAGGGAAATGGGAGGCAGTGGCGGGGAAGAGACAGAAATCTTTAATAAATAGATAAATTAAAAAAAATGTCACAAGAACTTCACTTCAACTGGGTAAAACTCTTTCTTCTGGCCCTCCTTATGCTTAGGGCCCTTCCCAAAAGCCCCCTTTTCATCTCACCCTTTGAACTCATGTATGGGTGGCCAGTTTTAACCCCCAGCCTCTCACCTAAAACTTCTCCCCTTCCTGATCACCTGCTCACTCCCCTGTTATCTCATCTATGCTTCCTATTATGGGATTTTACCGACCACTTATTACCTCAACCATGTGCAAACTCATGGCCACCACTCATTAAAATAGGAGATCAGGTACTATTTTTCCCCCAGGCCAATGTCTCTCACCCCTTTCCCCTAAATGGCAGGGTCCCCTCAGAATAATTCTTCTGACTCCCACAGCTGTCAAGCTCAAGGGTATTCCTCATTGGATTCACCTGTTGCATCTTAAACTGTTTACTCTTCCAGCTCAAGATAACCCCTATATACAGTAACTCAGACAGGACCCTGTTCCCTTAGGTTCCAGAGGACACCAAGATCAGCCTCTCTTGCTCCAGTTAAAAAAAACAAACAAACCAAAGGTCCCACCCTTATTCAACTCTCTTGTGCCAATATACTCTACCTTCTCCTCTTTTTCCTATATACAACTTCTCCATATACCTCCAATGTCATGCATAAATTTCCAAATAAGCACTCAGCTGTTATTACAGGAACCATCATCAAACATAGAGCTGGAGGCACAAGGATTGTCAAAAGCCCAGGTGGTAATAAACAATAATGATTTTGTAGCCCCAAACTCCAAAAGTCTCATAAAACAAACCTCAACATAACAGGCTCATCACTGACTGCAGAGTGTCTCCTGGATGTTGAAGTAATGCCATGATGCACTGTAGATGGAGTGGTGTGCTGCATTCCTGCTGCCCAGCTCCTGGCTGCCTGGCTAGCTTATCCCCCAAAATAACAACACACAAACTGTATTCATATAAACACTGCCTGGTCCATTATATCTAGCCTTTTCTTGGCTAACTCTCATATCTTGCTTAACCTATTTCTAATAATCTGTGTAGTACCACAAGGTGGTGTCTTAACAGGAAAGATTCTGCATGTCTGACCTGCATCCATCTTGGGCTGGAGCTTCATCACATCTGACCTCACTCCCTTCTACCCAGCATTCTGTTCTGTCTACTCCACCCACATAATTTTCTGCCCTATCAAAATCCAAGGCAGTTTCTTTATTAACTAATGAAATTAACTCAAAACAGAAGACCATCCCACATCAATGCACTCTACTGTTATAATCATAAACTGTTAATATGTCTAAAATTTATTTCTTTTCAAACACTTTTATGAGCTCTAGGGAGCCAATTTGACCCACCTAAACAGACCAGACTCGCCCAGAATAAGTATCATTTAATTCTTTCTTTGTCATTCCTGGTGTCAGAAACCCCCTAAATTCCCGCTTATATCTTCCATCTTAAACCTCTCCTCTATCAATCATTCAGGAACCCCTAACCCCCTCCATCTTCCATCTTAAACCTTTCCTCTATTAATCACTAGGATCTAAATTTTTTCTTCCAAACATAATTTTTGTCTTTCCAGCATCTTGAGAGGTTCAAGCTACCAGATGACCCAGTTTCTCAGAGCCCAGAAAGTACAGCCACCCCAGGATGTGGTCAGACACCCCACACTCCTCAACATCCACAAAGTCTGCATGAATCAGTTATGACAGACCTTGCTGCACCCCATTCCCACCCATTAAGATCCTCACTCCCCAAATTTTTATAATAAATAAAAGGGTAAAATGCAATTATTTTAGCCACCCATAAGGCTGCACTTCTGGGTTCTAAGGCAGGTGCATGTGGGTGGATCCTTGAGAACAGGGCCCGTGTGACCCATGTCTGCACATGTGTGGTTACCTCCACCTGCAACTCAACTAACCCTCTGTGTGCGTGTGCGTGGTTCACCCACCATCGGCATCATCAGCGTCTGACATGCTCACGCAAAGTACCTGTATGCAGGTGCAGGGCTTAGAGTCGCCCATCATCAGCGTCTGACGTAGGCATGTCGTTCCCCCGCACACCTGTGCTAGGAAGCCTTTAAAAGCTGGACACGCCATCTTCCCACTCTCTTCTCTTCTCTGCTCTGTACACTGTTTCCCGGGCCAGTGAGCAAATCCCTCTCTCTTATAAACTCCTAAGTGGGTTCGTTTGCATCTCGTGTCTTCTTCTCATTCCTGCCGGACATTTTCAATATGGATAGGAGAGGTGATTTCCAGAAGTTTGAGGAAAATTGAAATGTCAAGTTTTATAACTGGGGCAAGAAAGGTCACTTTACAAGGGACTGTAGACAGTATTCCTAGAAACAATGTTTTTTTCCTTAGAATAATACATTCAGAATGGCCCTCCTTCTGGATTATGTGAAGGGTGTGGCAAGAACAGGCACTGGACTAATAAATGTAGGACAGTGAGAAACATTCATGGTAAACCTTTGCTGTCAGGAAACCCCAAGAGGTGCCTCTCACAGGATCATATGCCAAATTTGGCCCTAATGCCAAGTCCAGTTCAGTTGTTTCCTGTTATAGTAGAGGAAAATCCTTCCCAGAGCATTTAAAGACTTGAATGCCTATTATAAGAAACCATACTACTCTGGATAATAAAACAGGTATAAAAGAGAGAACAAAAAATTCAGAAGAAACCATAAAGTGAGTATTTTGGCAAACTTCTACAAATGAACAAAGACCAAAATTAAAAATACAAATAAATGACTTTGTCAAGAGGTCTGGTAAGCACACTGCTGTGGATATAATAATAATTTTGTTAGTATCATGGCATCCAAATTGGCCTACCCAGGTTGTAAATGTTTAGTATTTAGGGAATGGATCTCAGATATAGTAGAGCATGAAATGGGTTGGATGTATAGAAACAGAAAGGCATAGAGGAATAGTAAAACCATATGTAACCAACATAGCAATTAATTTGTGGGGATGTGATTTGTTATAGCAATGAAATACTCAGATTAACATTCCTCCAATTTAAGAAAGAAACCATAGATTAATGTATGTTTCTGGGGAAAATATTAGAAGATTTTATAAAGAACAGTCATTGACCATTCAGTATGTACAAAAACAGGGCACAACAGATGCTGATATTTCAAAGGCACAAACAGCCCTAACTTTAAAATAATTGACAGATAAACTTCTTGAGCAACGGCCTTTAATAAGAGAGAAATTGCAGGTTTTAAAACAGTTGGTGCAGGAGCTAAGCATATTGAAGAATCAACCAGCTCTTGTAATTCTCCTATATTTGTTGTTAAAAAGAAATCCAGAAAACAGAGAATGGTAGCAAATCTAAGAGCTGCTAATAAGGTGACTTAGCCAATGGTCTCTACAGTCTGGAATTCCTTTGCCTTTTGTTTTGACTAAAGCTGAAGGTGAAGCTGAGAGAAAATTGTCTTTGATTGAAATGAAATTACAGAAGACACTTGTGAAACACCTGCATCTGAATCTGAACTGCATTCTGATTGTATTAGACTCCAAACATTCCCCTGAAAAAGGTTTTAATGCAGAAAGAATATATAATTTTTTTGCAAAATAAAAACTGAGTAAAAAATTAAAAACTTATGTGGAAAACATCTCTGAGTTAATTGTGAAAAGAAAATTGAGACTTCATCATTTAGCATAAAGAGACCCAGCAGAAAAAATTGTACCTTTTACTAATAGTGAAATTAACAAATTATGGGAAGAAAATGAACCCTGGCAAAGAACTTGCAGTAACCTTTTTGGGGAGAGATTGACAACAGCTGTCCCTAAAGTGGAAGAATTTTACTTAAAAAAAGAGTTAATTGGATCCTTCCTCAATAACTGGAGCCTCTACATTAAATACTAATGCACATAACTCAGGGAAGGAAGGTTACAAATCAGAAAATTTAATTAAACTGGTGATGTGGATTGTCCTGTATATGTTTTGCTTTTATTGGTTAATTAATAAAGCTACTTTGGTCTATGACAAGGCAGAATATAGCCAGGCTGTATTATATATATATATATATATTAGTAGGTAGAGTCAGGGAGACTCCATGTAGCTGCCAAAAGAGGAAGACACAATAAAACCTTACTAGTAGGTCACAGTCTTGTGGTGATACATAGAATGATAGAAATGGATGAATTTAAGATATTAGAGTTAGCCAGGAATATGGCTAAGCTATTGACAAAGCAGAGTTGTAATTAATATAGTTTTTGTGTGATTCTTCAAATCTGGGTGGCAGGGAACAAAAGAACAGTTTCTGTTTACAAAATGGCACCAAAACATTCAGCAATGTGCATCCACATAAAATCAGAATGCTTAAATAAAAGGCTTCTAGACCCACAAAAATCATAGTCAATTGGAGCTTCTTGGTAGCCCCATTTTTTTTTCAGATAGACTCTGTTTCCTGGCTTCAAGCAGAGGCATAGCTCCTTTAAGAAATGACTTTCTGGTTTCTACTAGCAAGACAAACACCTCTGGCTCTTTCCTGAGGTTCAGCTATGGAGCACTTAAATGGGATTTGTGAGTTGAGTGCTAAAACTTACTTAATGGCAACAAAGACCCTCTGCATCCCTGGAGCTGGGGCAGTAAGCTTGGCTCTCAGTGGTGGTGAATATACCTCTGCCATATTGAAAAGCAAAGAGAAGTTGAGCCAGCATCCAGGGCTGCCACAACCACAATGCTTACCATTTTAAAAGGCTCCTTGTCAGAAAAGGATTTAAGACACAAAATAGGACAGATTCAGACATAAAAGACCTCTGAAAAAGACACAGTCTCTTTAAAAAATATATCATAGGCTTGGGAGAGAGAGGAAAAAGAATATAGACAGTTATAAAAAAGTGAATGGTTTTAAAAAAATTTAAAGTTTTCAAAGAGACAGTAAAAGTAATATAAAAGAATACAGAAAGTCACAGATTAAAGGACTAAAGAAAAATAAGCCACGTAAAGATAGAATATACACAGAGAGTCTAGATTATGCATATTGTTGAATTTTCTTTGAGTATTTTGATTGCAGAGAGACATTTGATTCTGAAGGCTGCTAAGTTAAACCAATATACATATTTTAGAGGTATCTTGACTTCAGAATTTGAGGTTAAGGCTATGTTACTTTGAAAAAGAGGTTCTGCTTTTGTTTCCACAGGAAAAAAATAAGAACCTGTGGATTTCTTCCAGGCTAATGTGGTTTGATGGAAAAAACCCTTTGAAAGTTCTCCATGAACCCTGAAAATACTTCCTCCAACAGACATCAGGAAGAAGTTTTGGAGAAAACAATACCCAAATTCCCAAAATGATTGTTTATTAATCTTTGTTTAGAAGGTTAGTTATAAATTATTATTGATAATGGTCCAAAAAAAAAAGCTAAACAAAGGAAAATAGATTCAAGGTTCTTGTTTTAAAGAGGAAAAAAAGGCAATATAGATATTATAGGTTAAAGCATAGATTATTGAATATAATCTATTCAAAAAAAAGGAAAAAGGGAGGATATATGTATAAGATAAAAGGTATCTTATTCGATCTACTTTTAGAAACCAACTACTAGATTTACATATTTTACATTAGATTGGAATTTTATACATTAAATACAAATTTTGTATATTGAGCTCAATTTTGTTAAAACATACTGTATATAGATTTCTGCTATAAAACTCATTTTAAAATGTAATGCTAATTTCTAGTCCTTGAAAGTTATTATTAACAACTGTTTAGGTTAATAAGAAAATACAGGTTAGTATTTAGTTACCCATTATAGTCAAACTTGTAGTCACATTATGTATGTTTTCAATGTCAAATAAAGGTATATTTTAGATAAACAAGCCATCTTCAAACACTTGAGAGATCTACATAATAGATGTTTTAATAACAGAGGCTCTTTTTATGAAAATGAGGCATGTATACTCCTGGGAGCACCAATCTACTTCAGAAAAGATAATGGGCATCAAAGAAACTCCACATGGAGTTTACTTTCTTTGTGGCAAATGTAAAGCAGTAGGCAAGAAAATGCCCTTCCCTCAACTACAGACATTATGCTGTTCTAATTGGACAATCAGGACACAGAAGAAGGTGACTGTCAAACATTTTCAAGATAAGGATGGACAGCCCTTCAGAATATCCTGCTTCACAGAAAAGTCTGTCAGTTATGGTAGGCCTGTAGGCCAAATATGGATGCCCCATCACTGCAGAGGAACCTTGAGTGATTGTCCAGGCAGACAATTGTTTCTGTCAGTTCTCACATTTTTTAGAATTCTTTTGCCTGCACTTCCTGTTTACTCAGTTAATATTATTTCCTCCTTGGGACTCTGAGGGAGCTGAAGATTAGTTATAGTTGTCCTTGTTTACCAGTGGCAGAAAGCATGTTATGATACAAAGTAAATTATGTGCAAAATTTTGAATTCACCTAGAAAAGATAGAGATGGCATATTTTCTCTGAATTTGTCAATGCAAATGGACTAGACACTGTTGATGTAGTTATTGTCTGCATATATCATACATAGTTATTATATTTACTGTATATGACTTTTTTATATCTTTTTTTAGACAAAAAGGGGAAATTCAGTGATATGTTATTCATATTTTAATAAATAAAGCTTGCCAAAAGTTCAGAAGGGCAAAGATAACCTTCTAGAGGTCAGGCAGCGGTGGCACACAACTTTAATCCCAGGAATTGGGAAGGAGACTGAGGCAGATGGATATCTGTGAGTTCAAGGTTACCCTGGGCTATGGAAGACCAATGCAGAAACAAATCCAGGTGCTGGTGCCTCACACTTTAATCCAAGTACTGGGGAGTCAAACACCTTCAATTCCAGCCCTAGAGGAAATATAAAATTGGAAGAGAGGCTCTCTCTGCTTAGTCTGCCTAGAGTGCTTAGTCTACAGTCACCCAGTTTTGCTAGAGGTAAGACTACTCTATTGGCTTGGCTGTTTTTCTTTTCTGGTTTTCAGGTTGAACCTCAATATGGGTCTCTCTTTTCTTATTTGTACTACAAGGACCTATTTGGGACTTTAATCTGTTCAACAGATTAAAATGAAGCAGAGAAAAACTATAATATAAAATATAGATAATATGCTCCCTGTAAAGTGGAAATAGAGAAAAAATATCTGCATTACAGAACCTCTTATTTAATATTTCTCTGACAATAAATAAAAGAACCTCAGCTTTTCATCTCAATTAAAGAAGCAAAAATGGTCTGGAGAGAAGGCTCAGTCCATTAAGTACCTGCCAAATAGCTGTAAAGACCTTATCTCATCTGTAACATTTGAGAAGTCGGCACAGCAGCACATGTCTGTAATTTTCATCCTGAACTTGGCAGAGATGGGCACTTAACCAAACTCTTCTGCCAAACAACCCAACTGAATCAATGAGTTCCAGTTTTGATGAAAAATCCTGTTTCAAGAAAATCAGGAAGAGACCTATCATAGTTAGGGTTTCTATTGCTTCAACAAACACCCTGACCAAAAAGCAAGGATTTATGTGGCTTACACTTCCAGATCATAGGCCTTCACTGGAGAAAATTGGGACAGGAATTTAAATATAGCAGGAACCTAGAGTCAGTAGCTGAAGCAAAAGCTATAACGTTGTTTACTAACTTGATCTCTATAGCTTGTTCAGCCTGCTTTCTTATAGAATTCAGGACCACCATTTCAGGGATGGTACCACACACAATGGTTATGATGGTGGTCAAATATGTCTTTCATATGAGGTCCCTTGCTTTTGCTCTCACCCTACTCTCTAGTATTGTAAAACACTATAAATTTTAGCTTTAATTTAAGATTTTCAACTTAATAATTACAGGAGGCAACAAGTGACAGAGTCTTCAGGAAAAACAGAATAATTCACTGAGCTCTTTGAGATGTTACTAACTTACAAGTGAGGGAGAATTTTATCTCTAATACCTTGTTAGTGCCTTATGACAATATACTGCATTTTAATGCCACTTTTAAATTTTTTGAAGACTTCTCTTGATTTATGTGTATGTGTCTGTGTGTGGGTACATGTCTATTAATGTTCAAAAGAGGCTATCAGATTTCTACAGGAAGTTCTGAGTTGCCTGGTGTGAGGTGCTGGGAAGTGAAACTGCAAAACCAGCAAGTGCTCTTAATTGCTGACCCATCTTTTTAGACCATCTAAAAATTTTTGAGACAGGGTCTCAAGTAGCCCAGGCCATTCTCAAAATGCAGCCAAGAAAAACCTTGAACTCTCGATCCTACTTACCTGAAGCAGCTTCTGAGCAAATTCCCCAATGATCCTGCTAGAAAGAAACCTCCACAGATTTGTAAAAGGAACTCCTTGACTCTTTCCTCAACTGTAAATACCCATGGCCAACCACCGATTGAAGGGATTTTTGTCAACACTCCCAGAAGCTTTGGATAAGTTGGTTCTGTGTGATATTGGAATTGTTTGAAATGGAAAGTTTGGGAGCAGGAAAGTGATGAGGGATGTGTACATCAGTCTGGGTAGAGTCAGTTGAAGGGGAAAGGACAGTTAGAGAAAGTTTTCTTCTCACATCTCTAGGCAATTTTTTGTCATCTTCATTCATTTTATAAGATTTTTTCTTTTTTGGTCTTTTTTTTTTGAGACAGAATCTCATTATGGTTTCTGCCTGTCCTGGAACTCACTATGTAGACCATGCCAGCCTCAAACTCACAGAGATTTGTCTAGCTGTCTCTGAGTGTTGGGATTAAAGACCTGAGCAACCACACTCAAAAAAGAAAAAGGCTTTAGTAAGTTTAACTGAGATAATTTATTTCATTTCTGGTTCCAGCTGATGGTAAAATTAAGGGATGCCATTGAGGTCAACACACATGTAAGCCAATTCATAGGCTAAACTCTTAACATATCAAGAAAACAAAAAAATTCTGGGACAATGAAGGTGTGCTGACCTTGTGTTTATAGGATGACAAGTATCTTGAAGACGTTGGAAGATAAATTAGGAAAGTATTTTGTAGTGTGACTTCTAATTGGCCATAATAACAAAATCTAGGGTAAGATTATTTGGGGGTAAAACCTGAGAGATCAGAGAAGCAGAGCAGCCTGTCACTAGAGTTTTTATCTGTATGACTCTCAGACCAAAAAGAGGATGAACTGAACTTCTATTTCTACCCTGCATTATCACTTTCTTCACCCAGCCATATCACTCTGTACAGACCTCCAGTTCTCTATGGTTAACTTATGGTTAGGTCCTACCCCTGATCTTAAGAAAAGCTTTATTTGTTAGAGCGTAAACAACATATTACTACATTTCCCCTTTCTGTTTAGCATTAAATAGTTTTAACTAATGTAAGAAAAGCTATATACAATAGTAACAATAAATATATATATATAATATGTACAGGCAATGAATAAAGCAACAGTGTCTATTCCATTTGCAATTGACAAATTCGGAGAAAATACTCTATTATCTATTCTATCTTGGTGAGTCCAAAATGTTGTACCTCTTTCTATCATAACTTGCATTACCATACATCTAAAACTATCATTTTATATCTCTCAACCTTACATACTTTACACTACTTTAGTAAGTGAGAGTTTTTCTGAGTCTGGTAAGCAAGGAAAACAATAACTGTCTAGTCTTCAACTCCCTCAGAGACCCAAGAAGAAAATGATGTTAACTGAGTAAGCAAGAAGTACAAGTAAGTGACTTCCAAAAAATGTGAAAAATGACAAAAAGAGTTGGCTGACTAGAGAGTCACCAAGGTTACTGTTTAACAGTAGGGCATCTGCCATCAATCTAAAGGCCTAAAATGTTTGACAGACTTTTATATGAAGCAGGCTTCTTGAAGGATTGGCCTGCCTTTTGGGGGGGGGCAAAGTTTAGCAGTCACTCTCTTTTGTGTCCTGTTTTTCCAATTAGGATAGCATGTTGTCAGCAGTTGAGGGAAAGGTATTTTCTTGCCCAGCAGCTTAATTTTGGTGAAAAGGATGTAAACTCCATGTGGAGTTTCTTCTCTGAGGTAGATTGGTGCTGCCAGGAGCATACATGCCTCATTGTCATAGAAAAAATAGCCTATTAAAAATTTTTAAATGTCATGTTATTTATATCTCTGAAGTGTTTGAGGATGGCCTATCTAAAATATATCTCTTTTTACCTTGAAAACATACCCAATATGATGACAAGTTTAATTGTAATAGGTGACTAATTACTAACCTGATTTTCCCTATTATTCTAAACAGTTATAAAAGAATGGTAATAATAACTTTCAAGGACTAGAAATTTTCATTACATCGTAGAAAGAGTTGTATAAGTACAATGACTTGAACAAGACTAGAAATGTATGTATAGTATGTTATAACAAAATTAATCCCATATTTGTATCAGCATACAAAATCCAATCCAATGCAAAATATAAAACTAGTAGTTGTTTTTTAGAAGTAGACTCAATAATTTTCTGTTTTGTCTTATCATATCAATATCATTCTCTTTTTCTCCTCATATTAGTTTCAATAATCTACCTTCATATGCTATCCTATCTGTATCCCCTTTTTTCCTTTCACAACAAGAACTCTGAATCTAATCTTTGTTTAGTTTATTTCATGACCATTATCAACAACAATTTG
>NW_004949138.1:3243780-3254171 GCF_000317375.1 Microtus ochrogaster
CCGGGGACGCAGCCTGCCGCTCCATATTACAACAGAAAGGTCACACATGTGCAGAAGAATCACTGGACTACAATTCCCAGAAGAGGTAGAGGACACAGCATCCCATTGGACTACAATTCCCAGTTCGATGGAAAGCCACGCATGCGCAGGACATTTTTTCCCATGCACCTGGATGCCCTTAAAAACAGGAAACGCCATAACTCGCCCCCTTTTCGTCTGTTCACCCCCTCCCTCATCTGTCGTCACCCCCCATTAAAGTTTACCCACGTGGGACAGCTGTGCATCTCGTGTTTTCTCTCCAACCTTGCAGAAAAGAATAACATTTTCTTTCTTCCTTTCTTTCTCTCTTTCTTTCTTTCTTTCTTTCTTTCTTGCTTGCTTGCTTGCTTGCTATTAAAACCATGAGGAGATAGGCATGGCAGGTTTAGGGAATGAGAATATTGAGTTCTCAAGACTGTTTCCTGCTGACCTGGGTGGCATCAACCATCTTTGGGGGAACCTGAGAAAGCTGGGGTGCTGCCATGTTCTGGAGTAGCTGGTTGTTTCAACTACTATGCAGGCTATGTGGAACTTTCTGGTGTCTCATCTCTGGCAAGTTGTTGCCAGAGCAGAAGACAAGGTTAAGTTTAGGAAAAAAAAATTCCTTAAGTCTTCCAGGGAAAAGTTGGTAGAGTTGGGCTGCTTAGGGCCTGGTAATTGAGGGAGGGGTGCATCTGAGCAATTAGATGTAAATCCTCCAAGTTGATTCCCTGGAACTTACAAGAATTCTTTGAGTTTGTGAAAACATAAGGTTTAGAAACATTAGCATTTATATTGTTTATAATCTATACTGAAATTTACATTGTAGAAATGGCAGTATACTCATGTCAGAAATGATTTTGGTTGAAAGCATTCACACTCTTCTTCCCATTTTGAAAAAATATGATAGATATTTTTAGCACAATAAAAAGCACCTGTTAAATCTATAGTTAGAAAGCAACCAAAGAAAATTTAAAACTTGACCTTACAGTTATGATAGTGGTAGTACTTTGCTAGAGCTAGACTAATAGCTTATCACAATTTTATAGATTACTATGAACAGTAGCATGAGAGAGAAATCTGGTATCTTGCATTTGCGCAGCGTAAGTTACTTCCTTGTACCCTGAAACATTCTTAAATTACTTGCATGTACACACATTAATAACTTGCATTTGCATACTTTAAAACACTTTCTTACACACTGAAATACTTTTAGATCCTCACACCTTAAGTTTTGTATCCTAAATTACCTTTTACTTAAACAAAGAAATGATAAAAAGTTATGTTGAAATCTGTTTTGTGAGTTTGTCCCTTTTAAACTCTCAAGCCTACCAGCTGTCAAACTGCATCAGAGTTGTTAGAAAGCATAAATTTTACCTGAGTTATTGATTAAAAAAATAAAAGAGGCCTACTTGACTGGATACCAAGACAGTTACCCCAGGAACCTCCATGATCAAGGATGGCAGGACCTTCAGGGCAACATCTGTTTTATGATTGGTAGCATGGGACCTGCCAAGCTTCAGAAGATCCTGTGGATTAGTAGTTTGTAAGAAGACTAGCCTACTATTGGTGTAGGCAACTCGAGGCATTCAATTCCTCGGTGTACTGTTGTACATGGTCTGAAGAGGTCTTGCAGCAGTTGAGGTGAAAAGCAGGTTTGGTCAAATGCTAGTGCTTTCACTTGTGAAACAACTTATGGGTGGAAGTTCTTCTGTTCCCACCCATCTTCTTTGGAGGAAACAGAGGTTATTACCTGCAGAAGCAAAGACCTGTATTTTGAGATCTGCATTTTGTTTACAGCCATCTTAAGTTCACAAGTAACCTTAAGTTAAGTTAAATTACCTTTGCAGGCAAGTTCCAGACCTAGAATATTAGCCTAGTGAGACTTGCAGGCACCAGGCTTTTAGAAAACATTAGCATTTTCCTTTGTTAGTCAACAATCACAGACCCTCAGTATTTACCTATCAGCTAGGGATTTCTCCAGGCCTGAATTTCAGCAGACCTGACACTGCTTACCTCCCCCCTTGTCTGTTTGCTATATAACAGCCTCTGAGAATATAATAAACTGGGTGGGTTGATCAGAAACACTGTCTTGCCATCATTTCTTGTGTCTCTTGTACCCTCCATTCCTCTCCCCTAGGTTTACCAGGGACCACCGTTTGTATCCCCCTGGCCGGGATAGTTACCAGAAGCTTACCCATGTCTCTGCTATGAAAAGCCTTTTTAATAATTAAAAATTTAAATGGCACATTCTCTAGAACTCTGAGCATTTGAGGACTTTTTATTAGAAAGTACAGCTATCAAGATGTGTTGGGTAGTGTAAATCTCTAAGTTAGCTTTTGTTAATCTGAAATAGATCTTTATAACCTTAAATTTTTATCATTATGGGCTGAAGAGATGGGTCAGTGGTTAAGAGGACTGGGTGTTCAACTAGATGACCTGGGTTCAATTCCCACCACCCACATGGCAGTTCACAGCTGTCTGTAACTTCAGTTCCAGTGGATCCAACACCCTCACACAGACATACATGCAAGAAAACACCAACACACATAAAATAAAATAAAATTTTATCATTATATGGAATATATTTTAAAGCAATGAAATCACATTAACCATATATTTTTATCATCTTTAAAAATACATATCAATTTAAAGTATTTGAGACTTTTTTCTTAGTCTAGAAAGAGGTACAATGAACAGTGCTCATTAGGACTGTTTAAACATTTTAAAACAGTAATTATATTAACATATGCGCAGCTGATTTAAGTTGCATACACACAGAGTTAAAGCTAGCTTACATTCACACATAAAGTTAAATCAAAAGTCACATGCGTAAATGCACACATTAAACAGGAGTTGACTAAAATAAGAAGAAAATGTGGAGTCCCACATGGCAGGCCCAGCAGTTGGCACTGAAAGGCAAGGCAGATTTGTTACAGGTAGGGGAGAGCAGATCTGTTATAGACAGATAGGATCCCTGCATAAAGGGCTCTGTATGGAGGACTTTGGCAGGCCCTGCCAAAAAGCATGTTGCTGCACAAACACACTTTATGCAACACTCAGTGTTATTCCGTTTGTTATTCTTAAAAAAATATACCTGAGGTCCCCCTGCCCCGCAGCAAACTCCGGCGGGTCCCAGCAGTTCCGGGCACCGGCTCTAGGGTCTGGCACCCGAGCAAGCGGCTACAGCTTCTTACCAGCGGGAGGGCACGCGCCACGCTGGCGGTGGCGGTGGCAGCGGGTCAGATATATAAACACAGGAAATAGCCATAAATGTTTATTAAGAAGGGGAGAGAGAGAGAGAGAGAAAGAAGGGGAGAGAGAGAGAGAGAGAGAGGAAAGAGAAGGAGGGAGAGAGAGAGGAGGAGAGAGGCAAAGCCCTGTGTGTACAGGTGAGAGGAAACAGGAAGAGAGAGATGGCGGGGCGGAGGTCAGAAGTTAAAAGGAGTGGGCGTGGCTAGGGCAGGGACCGAAAGAATAACAGTCAGTAAGAGGAATTTACAGAAAAAACATAAGGAAAAGGTGGGACATGCAAAAAGTACTCTTAGCAAAGATGATGACTAGGTCACCTGTCTTGTCCTTCTTGCCCTTAGTCAAGATGGTGGTGAAGCATCTCCTTTAACCTTAAGCAAAATTACAGCAGTCATGTGGTTGTCCTTAGTAAAGATGGCACCTTCCAATTGTCTTCCATTTACCTGTTCATTGGCAGTAGTTGGAAAGGTTCCATTCGGTGTTAGTATTACAGAGGTGAGTGAGTCTAGGAACCTCTACACATGACATTACACATGCCATTAAGTGAAAAGGTTTTAGGTTTTTTTAAAGGGCATCCCAGAGGAGTGGATGGGTTTATACTTTTTGCTGTTTTGTTTCTCACAAGTGAGGTAGAAAGAGAGGTCACTCCATGGTTTATCAACCAAAAGAATGAGGGCTGGAGCGCTAAGCTCAAAGGCATGAAGCAAAAGGCACAAAGCTGAAATAGGGCCATAGCCCAAAGGCATGAAGCCAAAGAAATGCAGTATCCCGAAAGACCCATAGGGCCAAGGAATGAAGGGACCACCCAATGAGGGGATGCTAGGACACAGAATGCTCACTTATGGAAAATGCCAAAGGTGATTGTGGGACCAGTCATAGCCCTCTTGGCAGTAGCCAGTGCTGTGTGGGATCCCAGGAGATGGGGATTTTGAAAATGGGCTATTCATCTATGTCTAGGATACCTGCATGCCTCAGGCAACCTGCCCTTGGGCAGAGGGAACACAGAGAGAGCCTGGTCAAGTCAGACACCAGTGCTATAATTACAGAATGAGGAAGAACCATCAGCAGGTCCCATTTGGGTAAAAGACAAATACACCATGCAGACAAAGCCTGAGTACAGTTTAATGAGAGATGGGAAAGGGGTGGGGAGAGGAAGAGAAAGAGAAAGAAGCTGAGACCTGTTTGCCTCTTCAGAAAAACAGCAAGAAGAGAGCAGGAGTAGGTGGGGCTTGTCTCTTACAGGGACTTTTGCACCTGCAGACAGTCTGGGAACAGTTTGACATGCACAGAAGGGTGACACACTGTGCCAGGTTCCCAAGGGACATGGCCAAGGTGTGCCTGAATGCTAACAGTGAATGCATGCCATGTGAAACTATCACTTCCTTGAATCTCCTTAAATCTAAAATGGCCATGGGAGTCCAACCAGCTCTTACAAAGCCTCTATCCACAGGACTCCAATCAGCTCTTACAAAGTCTCTATCATTTGTCAATTCTTACAAGTTTATTGCATATGTTAAGGCTAGTTGTTTGAAAATCTTAGGCTGTTCCTCTCTAAACTTAAATGCAATGCTGAAATTGGTTCTTTAAATTTGTCTGTCTGGAATTAAATATCCATAATCTGTTTTATTAATTATTTTAAGGGCTGTATCTTGGCACTCACATCAAGCAACTTTTTAAGAGATAAACCAAGAATTATCAAAAAGACGATTATCAAAATAATAATTAACATTATACCAATCCCAGTTAAATTGATTATCCCTTCATTTAATTGATTTAATTGTTCCAATTTTAAATCATGCATTGCATAATCATACACAGACCTACCTTTGTCTGTCATAATTGTGTTTCCCATATTTTAACTTGTGAAAAACTCTCTTTTAGCTAATTCTTCCCTTAAGAAATTCCCAGTTTTCTTACCAAATCCTTCTGCTGCTGCTGTTGATAAAGATGTGAGGCTTGTTGCTGCTGCACAGAACAATAAAAGCTTGACCAGATTTCAAGGCAGCTACCTTGAAGTTTGGCAACAGCCCAAGAAGGGGGCCAGGGAAAGCCCACCAGGAGAGAGGGAAGGGAACCTAGCAGAGAGGGTGGTGACTCTCGTCATGTGTATCTCCAGCCTATGTCAGTAGCTATAAAGTCACAGACCAGTGGATTTTTTGTGAATCATTACCCCCAAAGATGAGCACCAGATGTAGCACATGTAGTCTGAATTCTAATTGTACTTAATAAAAACAAGTGGGGTCCTTGGGGTTCCAACCTTTAAGGTTCAGCTAAGGCATTATAGCTGCTGAAGGAAAAATTGCTAAAGAAATCTGAGGAGATAAATGAAATAACTCACATGTGATTCTTCTTCAGCATGTCTTTTTAAATGTTCTTTTTTGTTAAAAATGTTCACAGTTTATACACCTTTATTATCATCAATTACCCAGCCTTAGTTGGGTTCAGGACTGGAATTCTTTAGTGCTATAAAAGATAGATGAGGATTTACAAACAGAAATCTGTGGTTCTTGGCTCAAAGGTAGGAGTGGCTTAGTGTACATCCAGTGAACTCCTTAAGATAGAGGAAAGGTAATTAAGAAAGACATTAAATCATCAGGGAATTGTAGAAGGGGAGACTGGTATGCTACACTACATCTTCAATGGTTAAAGGGTTAAAAAGTTAATTTTCGGTTCAGTTACAAATAAGTCAAGGATTGTTTTTTTTACTCAGTGTGTCCCTTTTTTCTTCCAGCATGCATGGATAGTATTGGGTTACCAGGCAACATATGTAACAAACAGGGGAAGTTATGACCCTTGCTCTATTAGCGCATTCACCAAATGCTGCAAGTTCTAAGGGCCTTTTAGATCTGAAGTTTACACCTTTGCTCTAAGCAGTAAAAACAAAGAGAAAACCAAGCACTCAAAATTATCAGATCTTGGGTATGATGTTTATCAGCCACTCTGATTGCCAGTGTCTTACCAGTGGGAAGGATGTCTTTCTCTGGGATGTGGGCAAATAGTTAATTATTTCTCTTACTGTCTCTGAGAGTAGAACACAAGCAGCACATTTCTTGAAATAAAATCATCAGTAAACTGAGATGAAGGCGAGGGTATGCTTATTTTTTTCTAAATTTCTGAGCAGCTAGGAATGAACAACTTTGAGTAAGAGGTAATTCTATGTGCTTGGATATCTGGGAATATCTTAAATGAATTCTTTTGCCTGCACCCTAAACACTGACCAATTGCCTGTCAATAAAAGTAATTGCAGGAAGGCAGATCCCTGCATTTACATAGGAGAAAGAAAAGCCTGGCAGTGGGAAGCTGTCTTCACACATAGTCAGGGAAGTGTAATCAGTAAACCCCAAAGTATAGGAAAGACAGTATTCAGTAAATGATCAAATAGGTCTGAAATGTGGGAATCCCCAAATTTGTAACAGTAGGGAATCAGCTATAAGGAGAAATCTACAGCAAAAAATAACCACTTAATTTAGAAGACAATGTCAATTTGACCTGCATCTTGGTTTAAATATCCATCTTTGCTCTGATTAGTTGCCTTGTGAAATGAAAGTGGTTTTTAATTACTGAATGATTCTTCTGTTTGTAGCAGGGGTGGGACCTCCAAGGATCTTCCTACTCTCCCTCCCTATGTGAGGCCTTGAACTGTAGGCTGGCCCTCCCAGGTTCTACCTCCTCTGTGTGTGTGGGGCATGGTCTGCTGGTAGGGGAGAGGCCTACAAGATCCTACCTACTCCCCCACTATGTGTGAAGGCATTAGGGGGCAGGCCATCTGTGAACTTCCTGGTCACCCAGAGTGGACATACCCACAGTCTAAGTGGACCACTTGGAAGGGCATGGCCTGCATTATGGAACAGCACCCCCTTTGAACTTCCTGTCCACCAAGCAGAGACACACCCCTGGTCCCCATGGAAAATGTGAGAGGGCATGGCTGACTGTGGCACCTCTTACAGAATATGGCGCTGCTGGAAGAAAAGCCTGACATCACCCAACTGACCAATTTCTTTTCCTAAGAGCACTTCTACGTCAACTACTGCAAGTTCTGGAAACTCTACAGAGGTCATGACCTGTTCTTTGATGCGCTTTACCTGGTAGGCTTCAGTAGGGACGTAAGCGGAACCTCAGGTGAGGGTGGGGCTCAGAAGTGAGGGACTTGGATGCTGCACAAAGACCACAGTGAGCTTTGGTGGGGTGGAGCCTGGGGTGAAGACAGTGCCTCCAGTGGAGCCATGGGGCAGAGGGTGGGGTTGTAGGGCTGTGAGGTGAAAGGTGGGGCCTGAGCTGGCGAGGGTGGGGTCTGGGGTGGAGTTGCCAGTTGAGAAGCAGAGTCTTAGGCAGAGAGAGGGATTGTGGGATGGAGACGTGGGGCCTGGGGTAGAGTGCAGGCTTCAGGGATGGAGAGGCAGAGCTAATGGATGAAGAGGTGGGGCTGTCAGATCGAGGGGCGGAACTGTGGGGTGGAGGGCAGAGCTATTGGAAGAGAGCAGGGTTCAGGTAGTACTTTGATAGAGAGGTGGGGCCTGGGAGAGAGG
This sequence comes from Microtus ochrogaster, assembly GCF_000317375.1. NCBI lineage: Eukaryota > Metazoa > Chordata > Mammalia > Rodentia > Cricetidae > Microtus > Microtus ochrogaster. The sequence goes on from NW_004949138.1 coordinate 3,251,577, forward strand.
GGCTGTGCTCAGGGATGAAGGGGCAGGCCCTGGAGTGGAGGCCAGAGGAATGACAGGGAGAGGTGGGGCAGAGCCAGGTCCCAGCCATTAGGTGTAAACACCACCCTGACTGGCTCTTCGTGCTGCCATCTCCTCCAAGATGATTGACAGTGAAAGACCCCCGTCCAGCTTGCTAAGCAGCTTAGCACCAGATGAAAGACCGCCCCCCCCGCCCACCTTGTTAAACAACTTAGCACCGGTAACACCATTTTGCAAGGCTTGTACTGAATATTCAGGGTTTTAACAAAGGGCAGTTTAGAAGCTGCCAAAACGAGATAGAGACACCTGTGGCTGGGCCGGGGGAGGAACGGTGAATACCAAGAGAGAAACTCCCTGTCTGCCCTAGACAAGAGCCAAGGCAGCCCATATCTGAATTCTCGGGAACCAGGGACCTTGTCCCGACTTGAACTCAGCCATATTCAAACTGACCAATGAATACCCTGTAACTATGCATCTCGCTTCTGTAACCGTGCTTCTGCTCCCTTTACCCTATAAAAACCCGCTACCCCAGCCTGATGGCGCACAAGTCCTCCGAGAGACTTTGTTGCCCCAGGTACCTGTGTATCCGAATAAACCTCTTGCTGTTTGCATCCGCACAAATGGTCTCGCTGTTCCTTGGGAAGGGTCTCCCCAGACAGAAAGATCTGAGGGTCTTTCAGACAGGATCTTCTCAGGTACCATGATGTGGTAGGTGCTTTTGTGCTGCATCATGTGAGGTCCAGTAAGTGGCGGGGGTGGGGGTGGGGTGTTCACGCAGAGTCAGTGTCAGTGTCACGGTCTCTGGTCTCCATCACGTGACCAATGTCATGGAAAATGTGATACCTTCTGCCCCATTGCTGCTGTTTGGGTTACACGTCCCATGTCAATGTTGGTGGTGGGCGGTCACGTTACTGTCAGTGGGTGGTTTCGTCACTATGAGTGATAAGTGGGGCTTCTCTATTAGCAGTTATCCAAACCCCATGAGAGGCCTCATGTTCCCTGACCTCCACACAGGCTAGAAGGTGCAGCAGGATGGGAAAATCAGCTACATAGACTTGGTGTGGTTCCTGATCTCAGAGGAGGAAAAAAAAGACACAGAACAAGTGGGTAGGTCCTGGTTCCACTGTCTATGACCATCTGTGGACCTTGTGTGTCACTCCATATTCTGTCAGATGTTCGCAGTTAGAAGCTCATGTGTGACATGAGGCAGCACACAGTCAAACGCTCATGTGTAACATGGGCAACACAGTAAGGAGATGAGTCAGCATCTCTGCAGCTAAATGCACAAGGTCAATCATCACCCGAGTTCTGAACATCCCATGTGCTTGAGAGAGCAGGATGTCTTGAGATAGGGAGACTGCAAGGATGTCAATAAGATAGCACATCAACAAAGCAGGTTGACTGCAAAACAGGGTATCTATAAAGATAGGAACAGGATGACTATTGCCAAACATCCATGCTGAGAGAAGAAACCATTCATGCCCGCCTCATTCCGATCGACCGATAACCATGCTTTTGTTTTGCTTCTGTAAACTTGGTGTTTGCTCTTCCCTATAAAAAGCCCTCCAGTTAGCAGGCGCACAAAGTCCTCCGAAAGGCTTTGCTGCCCACAGGTACCTGTGTTTACTCAATAAACCTCTTGCTAATTGCATCCTGTGGCCTGGTCTCGGAGTGTCCTGGTTCTGGGGTCTTCATCGGAGAAAAAGGTCCTCTCTGAGGGTCTTTCATACCGAGCGTGAGACCCTCATACACATGCACAAATACATAACCTTGGTTGTGGCAAGCGTCTGTGGGACTGCACTGCAGCTGGGGCTAAGGATATGCATGTCCTATGTACCACACAGCGGGTTACGTCAGTCCCCAGCCCTTTGTTGTAGGCAAGTCTCCTGGATTTGGTAGGTATCCTTTACCCCGGACTGGACTGGAACCGTCGCGTGCAGGCTGGGACCCGCTGTCCGCCAAACAGAAGCCTATCTCTGGGGCAGTCGCTGGGAGCCCCGTCCCGCCGCCTTTGAGTGCTCACGCCTCCAGTCCTCTGTTCGTGCCGGGCTCTGGCTCTAGCTCCCCACCCTGGTCGCTCGCCCTACCCCTAACGGCCCAGCCCCAGTCCCCACTGTGCCTGCACCCCGCACGTCCTCCTGGGCTCACGTTCTTGCTTAATCGCGGAGTTGCTCCTCGTCCCACCCCCTCAGGCCCCGCCTCTCCTGTCACTCCCGGCACCTCCGCGGCATCCTGGCCCCCTTTGGCCCCGCCCCTGCCAGCTCCTCCCACTCCAGGCACCGCCCCTCTTTTCCGGTCAGGCCTCCTGAATGGTGGCCACGCGCACTGCCTTGCTACCCTGGCTCAGGCTCCTGCTTAGCCGCGGCCTGGCCCCTCGCTATGCCAGCCGTGCTGCCGCGGCGGGTCCGCGCAATCATCGCCGACACCCGGAGCCCCTGCCGCGGAGTTAGGAGCGGCTTTCACGTCCGCAGCTGGGAGAGCGGGGCCGGGGTGGTGGAGGAGGACGGAGGGGAGGAGGCGGAGGAGGAGGAGAAGGAGGAGGAGAAGGCGGAGGAGGAGGAGGAGGAGGAGGAGGAG
>NW_004949138.1:3254600-3263703 GCF_000317375.1 Microtus ochrogaster
GGAGGAGGCGGAGGAGGAGGAGGCGGAGGAGGAGGAGGTGCTGAGCCCGGAACCGCTGCCGCTCAGCGGGCCCGGAGGGAAGGAAGGCGCACGACACAGGTAAGCGGAAGGGAGGGGGCGGGACCAGGAATGGCGGGACAGGGAGGGACCATAGGCGGAACACAGGTCAGTGGAAGGAAGGAATGGGGCGGGGGAAGACAGGCTGACTGGGCAGTTGTGCAGAAGGGGAGGTATGAGGAGAAAGAAAGGTGGTGTGGACGCACCAGGGGACAGCGAAACTACTATGGGCATCAGCGTGGGAAGGAGTTTGTGATGGGGCAAAAGGGGTTAGTGTGTGCCAGCCTCCCTGGGATCCATCCAATCCACCCCAGGGTCCTTCCGAGCTTCCCCATGGTCCATGTGAGCTGCAGCTCCGAAGAACGCCATCTACCTTCTGCCTGCCCCTTCATGGAGTGTCAGGTGGTGAGGCCGCCGCGCTGGTGCGCGCATTACACGGCTGGTCGGTGGTGCGGACCCTGGTGGTGCACATGGGGGTTCCCAGACAGCAAGTTTGTCTTTGGCAAGGGAAACTACCCAGCTGACGGGTGAGTAAGCCCCGCCCCTGGTGTGCCTGTGTATGCTTGCATGTTCTTGCTATGTGAATGTGTGTATGTTCCCTCTGTGTGTGTGTATTTCCCTCTTTGTGCATGTGTGTGCTTTCCGCTGTGCAGTGTTACAGTGTTCCTCAGCATGCACATGCCTGTGCATCCCTCCGTGTAGCTTGTGTGTGGTTCTCACCATGCACATGCATGTTTGTCCCTCTGTGTGTAGCGTGTGTGTGGTCCTCATATGCACATGCTTGTGCCTCCCTCTGTATGTAGCATATGCACACCCAGATTTGCCTGCACCTGACAGACCCTTCCCTATTCCTCAGAGAAGACCAAGGAATCTGTGGACATCATGTGTGTGTTTCTGAACGTGGAGAGGATGACAGCTCTGACCAAGGTATGGAGTGTGTGATTGTGACCTGTGACCCCATGTGTGACAACTCTACCCCTTCCCCTGACCCCCATGTCCCAGCCTCAGCCCTTTCCCCTCTGCCCCTGGGTCCCACACTCTGATGTCCTGACCTTACCCCTTCCTTTGACCCCATATCCCATCCTCATCCTTTCCGCTGTCCCTGCATCCCCTGATGCTCCTGTCTCTCAACCTCACCCTTCCCTCTGAGCCCCAAGTCCCAGTCTCACCCCTTTCTTTATGCCCAGGTCTCTGACCTGTGTCCTGGCCTCACCTGTTCCTTTGACCTCAGGACCCTGACCCCCCCCCCATGCTGACTCCTGTGTCCCAGCCTCACCCCTTCTCCTGTCTCCTGGCACCTTGTCCCAACCTCACCCCTTCCCCTGACCCCTGTTTCCCATTTCCTGGCAGAAGACCTTGCAGACTGCCTGGGGTGTCCATGTGTTGGACAGGTTCACTATTGTCCTGCACATATTCTGCTGTAATGCCCACACCAGGAAGGCCTGGCTGCAGCTGGCACTGGTGGAGATTCACCCCTGCTCTGGTGGGTCACCCCTGAAATTACCTGGAGCAAGTGAGAAGGAAAACATGGAACACACAACAAACCCACTTAGGAGTTTATTAGAGGCCTGGGAAGTCAGTGTGCAGAGAAAGGGAGGAAGATGACACGTCCAGCTTTTAAAAGCTGTTCACATTGGGTTGATGTGGCTACTTCATATGCAGATGATGGAACTCACGCAGGCGTGCAAGGGCTTAGCTGAGTCATCTGTGGATCACACAAGGCCCGTTAACATCCCCGGGGGCATTAGGCACTTCTGCCTGAGGGCTTGTCTGCACCTGCATGACACCTAGAACCCAGAAGTATCAACTCTATGTGGCTGAAATCATTACATTGTACCCTTTTGTTTATTATAAAAATTTGGGGAGTTTTTGGTCTTTAATGGGTGGGAATGGGGCATTGTAAGGTCTCTTATGACTGCTTCATGCTGATTTTGTGGGCGCCAGAGAGTTGAGATGCTTGACCACATTCTGGGGTAGCTGATTAGTTTTGTGTTTTTTTCTGGGCTCTGTGGAACTGGCTGGCTGGCAGCTTGGACCTTGCAAGATGCTGAAAAGGCAGAAAATTATGTCTGAAAAAATGTTAGATCCAGGTAATTAAGGGAAGAGAGTCCTAAGATGGAAGATAGAGGTTTTGTTTTTGGAGGGAGAGTGGAGGGGGGAATTTCCCATAGGTTCTTGAAACCATAAATGATAAGGGAAGAATTAAATGATACTTATTCTGGGCAAGTCTGGTACATTTAGGTAGGTCCAATTGGCTCCCTGGAGCTTATGAAAAAAATGTTTGAAAAGAAATAAATTTTAAACATATTAAAAGCTTATGATTACGATGATATAGTGTTGGAATGGAAGATGGTGGGGAGAAGGAAGGAAAACAATGGGGAATTATTAGACCCCCTCAATGTTTTACCTGAAGTAAATCTTAAGGCACTTGTTCTCCTTTAGCATCATGGTATTACCTGAACATCCAGGAGACACTGCTACAGTCAGTGATAAACCTGTTATGTTAAAGTCTGTTTTGTGGGTTTTGTGAGTTTGGAGCTGTGAATGTCCCCAAACTCGTTATTGTTTCTTACCACCTGGGCTCTTGGCAATCCTTATACCTCTGGCTCTGTGTTTAATGATGGTCCCTGTAATAACAGCTAAGTGGTTAACTGGAAATTTGAGCATGGAGATATAAAGAAGTTGGTAAATCAGACAGGTGAAAGAGGGACCACTGTGGAGTTAATGAGCTGGAGGTCTTGGACCAGGCAATAGGTTCCTTACGTTTTTAACAGCAAATGTAGGAGTGTTAAAGGGAGAAGAGATGGGGTGAAGTAGCTTTTTTCTTAGAAGGTCAGAGATAATAGGCTTAAGTCCCCCAAGGCTCTGGAGAGAGAGGGTACTGAACTTGGGTAATGTAGTTAGTAGGGTCTTGTAATTGGATAATGATGGGGGTGTTTAGCAACAGAGGGGTTTTGGGTGTCCCAGACTTGGGGGTCTACCTGAGAGGCTGGTAGAGGAAAAGACACATTGGAGCTGGGAGGTTGGGAGTCTAGAAGGAGGAGGAGGAGGAGGAGAGCTCTTGGTGAGTCTGGGGTAAAGTTAATGGAAGGAACAAATGAAGTGGAAGCTCCTACTTTTGCTAAAAAGTCTCTTCCCATAAGAGGTACTGGGCAGGCTGGCAAGACTAAAAATGAGTGAGATAAATACCCCTAAAAACAGTTAAGTGGTGGTGTCTGCTGAGGTAGATAAGGCTGCCCCCCACCCCAACAATAGAGAAACTAGAAGGAGAGGTAGGCCCCGAGAATTTCCTTAGTACTGAGTATGTGGCTCTAGTATCCAAGAGAAAGAAGATGGGCTCGTCCTGATACTGTGATGTTTACCCATGGCTCCCCATTACAGATGATGGTTGTGGTCAGGTCAAAGGAGCCTGGGAAGCCTCACTCATCCATAACCAGACCTAGAAGGTCATCTTGTGAATTTTCTGGGTTTGAGGTCTCCATGTCACTATGTCCACAAGGACAATTGACTGCCTAATGTCTTTTCTTATGGCATCTTGGACAAGGTCTCATGGAGAGTCTTCTGTTTTGTGTTAATTTCATTGGTTAAATAAAGAGACTGCCTTGGCCCTTTGATAGGACAGAAAGTTAGGTAGGCGGAGTAGACAGAACAGAATGCTGGGAGAAAGAAGCTGAGTCAAGGAGTCACCATGATTCTCCCACTCCAGACAGACGCAGGTTAAGATCTTTCCTGGTAAGCCAGCTCGTGGTGCTACACAGAATATTAGAAATGGGTTAGATCAATATGTAAGAGTTAGCCAATAAGAGGCTATAACTAATGGGCTAAGCAGTGTTTAAAATAATACAGTTTCCATGTAATTATTTCGGGGCATAAGCTAGTCATGTGGGTGGCCGAGTGCCGGGGACGCAGCCCCGCCGCTCTCCTCACAACAGGACTAAGATTAGGATTAGGACATGCTCAGGCCCAGTGACCAGTTCTACCATATTTGAAACATGGGCCTGGCATTCTGGGCCTGGCAGTTCTCAAGCCCTGGGGGCCAAGGGAGCAGCACAGACAGCACGGATCAGGTAGTCTGTCACCTCGGCCGATCAGAAGACCATGGCTAGCAATAGCAGTGATTGTAGCACATAGCTTTGTCATTTCTTGCATGGAGCACCTTAAAAGCCAAGTCTAAGACTTCTGCCTGTGGGGTCAAGGGGCCTTTCTCTAAATGTCTAAGTTTAGCCTTGATGTTAGGGTAGCACTGAGAAAATAATGGGTAACTGTCTGCCTTCTGTGGTTTCTGGATCTAAGTTAGTATATTGTAACAGAGCTTTAGTAAGGCATTCCAAAAATGCAGAAGGATTTTCCTTCATATCTTGAATGACCTCTGAGAGTTTACTATAGTTTACTGGCTTGAGGGCAGCCTTGCAGAGACCTGCCAGAAGGCAAGTCAAAAACCAGTTCCTAGCTAAAATCCCACCTGGAGTGTTATAGTCCCAGAAGTTCCTGCTCGGGACCGCCTCTACCCCTGGAGAGTGTGTTGTATGCGTTTGATGAATCTCATCTGCATATAGTCTGCTCTGCTCCCAAACTCTTCAGGAAGTAGGTTATTAGATATGATCATATAGATATCATGAAAGGTGAGATTATAAGACTGGGTAATATATTGGAATTGTTTATGAAAGTGGTAGAATTAGATGTATAGGACCCCAGTTTATGTTTTATATGGGAGAGTTCCGACAGGGAGAAAGGAATGTGTATCTTAATCAATTCATCCATGCTGGCCACCTCTTGCAGCAGGAGAACTGCAGAGGAGAACTGCAGCCAGCTTGGTTTGTTCAGGTTTGGGTTCCATAGCAGCCTGTGAGCGTGTGAGAGGAGGAGTAAAGGTGGGTGCCAGAGCTGGGAGGCTGCTGCGACCAGGCACTGGAAAGGAAGAATGATCCAGTGGGGCTGATGGAGTAGTTAGTGGGGGGAAGAGAGAGCTGAAGAGCAAGCGGAGGGAGGTGGCAAGGTAGGGGAAAGTAAAGGGGCAGAAGCGTCTGTCTGCTGAGGTAGGGAAGGTGTGGATTCCTTAGCAGAGCCCAGAGCAGTAGCTGAAGGAACAGGGGTAGGAGCTGGAGGAGTGGTATTAGGAGCTAAAGGAACAGGGGCTTTAGGAATGGGGGTAGGAGTTGAAGGAATGGGGGTAGCTGCCTGCTGAGCTGGGTCCACAGTGGAAGTGGAGGGTTCTTCCGGTTCAGATGGCATAGTCAGGACCATGTGAGCAGATGAACAACTTGCAAGAACAGGGCTTAGGCTTAGAGCTTAGATAGTAAAAGGCTTGGATGTAAGGAATCTTTTTCCATTTGCCTATACGCTGACAGTAGTTAGAAAGCTCCTGTAGAGGATCAGGATCAAAGGTGCCATGAGGCGGCCACTTCAGATTCTTATCTAAGTTGTAACAAGGCCATTTTTTTTTTAAAAAAAAAAACAGAGATGGACAAGTGTGGGAATCTGTAAGTAGGGCATTAAGACCTGGGGTTTCAGGGTCTCTAAAAGGCATCACAGAGACTGGATTGATGGGCTTGGATGGCTTGCTACTCATAGGTGAAACCACAAGGCCTATAACGGGACATCTCCCTTTATAGGTGGGGTGTAAATCAGCGGCAAATACCGCAGGACCTGTGGGAGAGCATCCTCTGCCTACAGGTGGGGTGCTACAGCCTGACTGGATCTGGTTGGGATGACTTGGAAGCCAGAGAGGTCAGAGGTCTCACTGAGCTGCCTTTCATGGCTGGGGAGAAAAAGAAAAAAAAAGAGAAAGCAGAATCTGAAGGACCCTGGGCCCCCATTGCAGGAAGACTGACCCTGGACCATCCAAACATGATTTTAGCTAAGGAAAGCAATTCAGAGATGAATGTTAGCAAAGGGCTCAACTGTAGCCTTAGAGACCATGGTTGGGGATTGTCACCCCATTTCTAGGAACACCAGATTTCTGGAAGCTCAACAGTAAATTCCTTGGGTTCAGAGAAATGGTTAAGCTGACCAGAATGGGGAAACTCATCAATTGAAGCTGGCGGTGTACAGAGAAGTAGTGCTCAGGCAGATGGAACACGTGGTTGTTGTGGAAAATATACCCTGTTCCAGATCCTGACCCCGGGAGAGGGGCTTGGGGTGGGAGAGCCACCCAAGTCTCATGACACCAATGAAATTACCTGGCAAAAATGAGAAGGAAACACAGGACACTCAACAAACACGCTTACCTGGGAAATCAGTGTGCAGAGAGAGGGAGGAAGATGGTGCATCCAGCTTTTAAAAGCTTCCTAGCTCATACACACAGGGGGTTGATGTGGCTCCATCATACACCAATGATAGGGCTCACATATGTGCTGAGTCATATGTGGATCATACGAGGCCCTTTAACATCCCTGGGGGCCATTAGGCACTTCTGCCTGAGGGTTTGTCTGCACCTGCATGAATCCTAGAATCTGGAAGTATCAGCCTTATGTGGCTGAAATCGTTACAACCCCTGGTCAGGCAGGCCACCCCACACTTGGTGCAGGACAATTATCTATATTCTGTCAATTGTGTTTTAAATAAACGCTGATTTGCCAGTAGCCAGGCAGGAAGTATAGGTGGGACAACCAGGCGGAAAGTAGAGGTGGGTCAATGAGAACAGGAGAATTCTGGGAAGAGGGAAGTTCTCTCTGGAGTTCTGTCCAGACACTGAAGAAGCAGGATGTGACCTGCTCTGCTGAAAAAGGTACTGAGCCACGTGGCTGACACATACTAGAATAATGGGCTAATATATGTTATAAGAGCTAATAAGAAGCCTGAGCTAATGGGCCAATCAGTTTAACATTAGTATAGACCTCTGTGTGATTTTCTTTGGGGCTAAACTGCTGTGGAATCTGGTGGGAGGACAGAAACCCAGACAACACACACTCATCTTCATCCCACACCTTTCCTCACCCCACACCCTCCCCCTCATCTCCACATTTCCTTTCATACAGAGACACCTGCATACCCCTTGGTGGTTAACACCCTATGCTGTCCACTGTGCTTTAGAAGGGCTTGGCCCTGACCTCAGGATCCGAGTGCCAACACTCACTAAGTGACACCTACTAAGCGTGTATTTTTATCCCAGGTCTACCCTGAGCAGCGGGTCTGCCCGACTAGACCAGCTAGACCAGCAAGGAAGGGGCTTACGGTACATCATGGGGTCAGGTGAGGGTGCCACATGGCCTCCAGTGGGGAACACAGTCCAGGGCAGTAGGAACACCAGCCAACCAGCTGTAGAGTTTCCCAGCTGTCACAGTGGGTAACACCAGTTACATGATGTCCAGTGGGGCATACCAGCTATATGCAGTGGGGTACACCCATAGAGTACCCCCTTCACCTGGGTCCCTTGATACTCACACCCCTAGGACCACCTGCATCTGGCTCCTACATACCAGTATGCATATCCATGTCCACAGGAGAGTCATCCACAGAGCGAAGCCAATGGGCACTGAAGGAGAAGGAGGCAAAGGTCAGGGCGTACTAAGATGGAGTGTGCTTGCAGCACAAGTTCCCCATTGTGTCTGTTGTCGGCTACACTAACTGTGGCGAGGGTCCTCAAGCAGCAGCACTACATCTCAGCACTGGGTATGCGTAGGTGGGTCCATGGGGTGCAGCCCCACATCTCAGGACAGGGCACACATGGGAGGGTCCCCAGGGTGCAGGACCCACATCTCAACACAGGGCATGCATGGAAGGTTCCTCAAGGTGCAGGACCCGCATCTCAGCACAGGATACATGTGGAAGGGTCCCTGGAATGCAATTACCTACATCTCAGCACAGGGCATGCATGGGAGGGTCCCCAGGATACAGTGTTTGTTTCCCATTCTCACATCATCATGTTCCCTCCAGGGAAAACCACACTCATCAAGGCCCTGACCAGGGAGGCCACCATGCAACTGTGTGACCATCTGTTCACAACCCTAGATGTCACGGTACACACGGGGTTGCTGCCCTCGTGCATGCCCGTCATCTACATGGCTTTCTGTCACAGCTGCCACACAGCCTGATCCAGTCGTTCACCACGCTGGAGGATGTGGTCCATTTGGTGGGTATCCATGTGTCTGCATTGATTGGTATCCTTGGAACCGCCTTTTCTGTAGGCCAGATGTCCTGGGATCTGCCCTCCTTGTGGACTTGGTATCCTTGGTGTTCCTCAGGCTAACACTTCCTGGCCCCCTGCCACCCCTCCCTATGACATTTCGGCCCCTGACTGCCCCTCCCCCTCACAGGATGTTATCCTGCATGTGAGGGACATGAGCTACCCCAACATGGAGCAACAGAGGCCAGAGTCTTGTCTACACCGCAGCTGCAGTGTAGACAAGACACTCTTGAACTCCATGTTGGAAGTTTACAACAAGATGGATCTAACAGGTGCAGTGAGCAGAGCTGTAGTGAGGATAGGTGAGTGGGGCAGGGGAGGCATGTGTGTCACTGTTTACACTGTAGGAATCTTCATGGTGTCCTCACCGCACCTGTCCTCGCTGCACCTGTCCTCACTGCACCTCTCGTTACTGCATCTGTCCTAACTGCAGCTGCCCTCACTACAGCTGTCTTCATCACAGCTGTCTTTATTTCACCTGCCCTTGCTGCACCTGTCCTCACCTCACCTCACCTGACTGCAGCTGTCCTCACTGCAGCTGTGCTCACTGCACCTGTCCTCATCTCACCTGTCCTCACTGCAGCTGACCTCACTGCACCTGTCCTCACTGCACCTGTCCTCACCGCACCTGTTCTCGCTGCACCTGTCCTCACTGCACCTCTTGTTACTGCATCTGTCCTAACCGCAGCTGCCCTCACTACAGATGTCTTCATCACAGCTGTCTTTACCTCACCTGTCCTTGCTGCACCTGTCCTCACCTCACCTCACCTCACCTGACTGCAGCTGTGCTCACCGCACCTGTCCTTACCTCACCTATCCTCACTACAGCTCTGCTCACTGCACCTGTGCTCACCTCCCCTGACCTCACTGCAGCTGTGCTCACTGCACCTGTCCTCATCTCACCTGTCCTCACTGCAGCTG
>NW_004949138.1:3263803-3281886 GCF_000317375.1 Microtus ochrogaster
CTCACTGCACCTGTCCTCATCTCACCTGTCCTCACTGCAGCTGTGCTCACTGCACCTGTCCTCATCTCACGTGACCTTACTGCAGCTGTGCTCACTGCAGCTGTGCTCACTACACCTGTCCTCATCTCACCTATCCTCACTGTAGCTGTGCTCACTGCACCTGTGCTCACCTCCCCTGACCTCACTGCAGCTGTGCTCACTGCACCTGTGCTCACCTCCCCTGACCTCACTGCACCTGTCCTCACTGCACCTGTGCTCATCTCCCCTGACCTCACTGCACCTGTCCTCACTGCACCTGTGTTCACCTCTCCTCTCTACACCACACATGTCCACATAACCCCATGGTTCCTCTTACCCACTGAGCCTCTTCCACATAGCTACAGCCTCCCAGGACCCTGCATCCTGACTGTGTCTGCACTCCTGGGCCATGGGCTAGACAAGCTGAAGGCGACGCTGGAGGAATCTGTTCTGCAGGCTACTGGCTGGCGGTGCTCACCCTCTGTTTACAGCTTGGGAGACCCCAGCTCTGGTGAGTCACAGGGTGCTTGGGCAGTGGGCTGTCACATACACATGCAGCTGGTTCCTGCCATGGACATGTCCCGCTATCAACATGCTTCCTAGCATGCACCATGCTGATGTCAGCACACTTCCCAGCATGCACTACGCATATGCCAGCACATTTCCCATCATGCTCCTCACAGATGGTGCTGTCTCCCCACTTGTCAGCACTGTTTCCCAGCCTGCACGATGCTGATGTTAACTTGGCTTCCCAGCCTGCACCACCCTCTGCTCATCACCATGCACCACGCTGACATCAGCACGCTTCCCAGAATGCACCACGGTGGTTTCTCTGCAACTGGCAGTACAAGGAGGCCAAGGTGTAGCAGGTGCAGGAGCTGCCCAAGACTGACACCGCCCACATGACCGTTATCATTAGCCAAGACACCTATGGCCGATTCCGGAAGCTGTTTCCTGAGTGACAGCCTGGAGCGGGATGTGGATACAGCTTGTAGCCATGGTGTTGTCCCACCACTTTCTCCCTCCCAGCTGTTCCCTGAGTGACAACCAGGGCCAGATGTGGATTCAGCTCGTGGAAAGGTGTTTGTGGATGGCCCCATGTAGTCCTGCCCCTTCCTCCCAGCTGATTCCTAAGTGACAACTGCATAGATGGACTGAGGACCTGATATGGGAAGTCATGGCCACATCATAGTCCTGTCCCTTCCTCCCTCCCAGACTGACTGGCAGCTCATTAAAGCGGAATTTGCACTTTGTTCCGTCTCTTTAGCTGGCGATGTGTGGACTCTGTGGGTTCTGTGTCACTGGGGAAGGGGAGAGGAGGGTCCATGCCATGTGGGAAGGGAGGGATAGGGATAGTTTGAAAATGGTGCTGTGACTGATCCAGGGCAGAAGGACCGAACACTGCTCCCCCCACAGCTCTTCCCCCAACCCCTGTGTTCTGCCCCTCCATGTTCTGGGATGGGGCAGGTGCAGGACACTGTGGGATGCTACCCCGGGCACAGTGGTGGCAGGAGGGTCCCCGAAGGAGATGGACAGACACACCTGAAGCCACATTCCACTCTCTAGCCAGTGTCCATCCTCTCCGCTGCAGAGTTCACAGCAGCAACCCTGTAGGCTGAGTGGTGGGAGTGGAGGTAGGGTGAGGAGGCCTTTTAACCCTCTGACCTGAAAATACACTAATACTGAGGTCACAGGGTCATGAGTCACCTGTTATGTTTGTGTATGAGATGGTGCGAATTACCACCATGGAGGGGATGCAACTCAGTGGGTAGGGTTCTTATATCTCAGTGGTTGGGTGCATGTGGCTCAGTGGGTATGGTACTTGTGGCTTAGGATTTGGGGTTCCCAGTGTCCTAACCCTGTGTAAACTGAGGCCAGAGGATCAGAGTCCAAGGCTGTCCCCTGCATCTTACCTGTAAGAGTCTAGCCTGGGCTACAAGAGACACTGTAAAAATACAAACTGCCTTGGTGTTCCTCCTTCTGGTTACCCTGGTGTCCTGCCTGCATCTGATTCAATGTCCCTCCAGCTGCTCTGTGTCCCCTGACTACTCAGTGCTCCCCCTCCACTCCACATCGTGCCCCCAAGCCCCTGCTGCCTCTGTCCCCTTCTGTATCTCAGACACCGGCCTGGAGGGCCTCCCGAGTGGTTGCATACCCAGTGGAGTCAGCTCCGTCCAGGTTATACCAGCTCCGCTGGGAGCTCTGCCCTCCATCTGGGGTAGGAAGGCTGAGCCAGTCCTAGCTGGGCTATGGGAGATGCTGCAAAAATTTCCCCATGAAAGTCTAGCCTGGGCTATAATAGATAAACACACTGCTGCACACATTTGGCTTCTGATTGTTTTAATGAACAGAGGCACCCAGTGCCAGGTGATGCAGGTGACAGGTCATGTGACCTCCATGGACAATGGAGTGTGACCAGAAGTGACCAGGATGTGGCACAGACTGACTCACATGGGCCTCAGGTTTTTCTAGGGGATGACAGGAAAGATCAGTGACTCTGACCTCCGTGATCCTTTTGACTGACCCCCATGACCCTGACCCTGCCCTCGGGTTGTTGTCACCGCAGCTTCTGGTTGAGCCCAATGACTTCACCCACAAAGCTGTTGGAGCCCACGAAGTCCCCAGCGATGATGTTGGTGCAGCCTGATCCAGGCCCTGGCTGCTGTGCTCGCACCCACGCCATGAGGAGCTGAAGGTTGGGCCGTGTCAGCATCTCCAGGGACCCGGATGGGTGCGAGAGGACATAGGGCAGGTTTTCTGTGAGATTGATGCCAGCCACAAACAGGCCGCCTGCAGGGGAAGGAGGAAAGGTGGGGTGACATCCCAGTGCGTGATTGACAGATGACATCCTCACAGACCCCCATCCCTATCTGACTGACAAGTGACATCAGTGCCCCTCCAGCTATGTCCCAGGTGGCACCTGGGCGACCGCAGCTCCTCATGGTCTCCAAGTACTGCAGCAGCGCCTGGGACTTCACCTGGTTTCCCCACCAGTAAGGGATCCCAGGCCACAGCTCTGCGTGGCGACCCACACAGGTTTCATCTTCATAGGACACAATCACCTGCTGGCCATGTGCCCACAACTGCCGCAGCGTAGGGATGTCCTGCATGGGAGTGAGGAACAGGTTGAGTGAAACTGAGGATTGGACAGCTAAGGGCCCACGCACCCTCGAGGCCATGCACCCATGCCCTGGGCAGCCACGAATTCCTTATCGCATGTGCCCATGCCATCTTCACCATGACATCAACTTCCCATGCCCTCTTCACCTGACCCCCACGTGCCCACGCCTTCCACACCCTGACCCCCACAATCCTCACAATCCTCCTCACCCCGCGTGGACACAGTGAGTCCCCGAAGATGTTCTTGATGCAGTCTATGAGGTACTCATGCAAGTCTCCTGTCATCCCTTCAAAGTTTCTGCAGGCCAGGATGATGACCTCATGGGGGTGCGACTCCAGCCACTCGGAGATCTCTGTGAGGGTGTCCTGGGGATGTCAAAGGACACATGATGACATACATTAGTCTCTGCCCCTCCCCCAACTCCCCCTTCTTCTGGTCTTCACCCCCACCTCCACCAACGCAGTGGTGTAGATCATGTGTTCAAAGTGCAGATTCTTCTCAGAGCCGCCTTGCATGTGCGCAATCCTCAGATCCAGGTACCTCACCCCTGCGTCCAGCTGCTGCTTCACGTCCAGAGTCTGGGGCAGACGGCGGATTGGGGTTTGTTCCCAGGTGTCATCGTGACCACCGTGCACAGCACCCCAGGACACCCAAAAACCTGAACAGCACCCCGGGACTCATAGTCTCCTCCCCCTGCTTATCTATCACCTGCCCCAGGGGCTCTCAGTTCCCTCCCCACCCCCTGCCCATCATCAGGACCCTAATCCTGCCACCGGGACTCAGTCCCATTCCATTCCCCACCCTGTCCCCCTTCGCCCTGTCCATCACATACTGCCTGGGCCCTCTCTCACGCCCCACTCACCTGTGTGACTGACCATCTGAACACCATGGGCCCCATAATGCAGGGCGCGACCCGCCCCAGTAGGTGCAGCAGCCGAGACTCTGACCTGGAGATTGGGGACTTCCTGCTCAGGCAGTATGTCATGGTGTCATGGCTCCCTGAGGACAGACGCACTTCAAAGCCCATGCACTCTTGTGCCTGTCCTAAGGACTGCACGGAGTCCCTTGAGGGCTCTGTCTTTCTTTCTGTCTGTCCTTCTGTCTGTCTGTCCTCCTTCTCCACGACCCCTCTTTACCCACGACCACCCACGCAGGTCATAGGGCCTCATCTCCGACAACCCAGGCTTCCTGTGTCCTGCTCACGTCCTCCCAGCTCCTTCAACCCTCCTAGAAACTTGGGGGCTACCCCTTCTGTCCTGGAGCACAAGCGCTTGATTCTTGCCTCCAGGGCCTCTTGTCTGAATCTCTGAGAACCCAAAGGCTTCCAGACAGCCGCACGTGCTCCATTCGCGGTATGGAGGACACCGCAGGGACACAGAAGCTCGCCCTGAGAGTGGAGCATCGCCCAGACCCTCCGTGTGTCAACATCCACGGCGTGAAGACCTTGTCTCGCGGTCCTCTTTCCTGTCTTGATGTCATCCTGGTTCCCTTTCCTGTTCTGATGTCAGCCTCCAGATCCCCTTTCTAGTCATTATGAAGGGTCCTCTTCTCTTCAGGGCACAGAGAGTCAGCCAGGTCCGCCCCTGCGTGGGTCCGCCCTTACCCCATGGGTCCTCCTCCCCCTGTGAGACCGCTCCTCCAAGCATGGCCTTTTCTTACCCTCCCCATCCCTCCCGTGAGGCCTGCCCTTACCTGGGATGGACAGGTGGTGCAGGGGGACATCCCACAGCCGCGGGCACAACTGTGACATCCAGTCTGCGTGGCTGCAGCTCGGCTGGCTATCCATAGGGTCCCAGCTTCAGGGAACAGGGCAAGTGTGTGTGAGGCCGGTTGAGCTGCGCCTCAGTTTCCCTTCTGTAGAAGGAGATGCTGCCCCCACCCGCCCTGTCTCAGTTTACCAGGTAAGGACATTAAAGGTTGAACCCCCCCCCCCCAACACTAAAGTCCCCTGTGCCCTCTTTGGTGGGCAGAACCGTGAAGCACAGGCCACAGGACATCCATTGTGGACATGTGACATTTGGAGGTGGGGTTGGAACCCCTGCTTTCCTGGAAGCCCCCCATGTGGCTCCCTGGATCACGGAATCTCTGCTCTCTCACAGTAAGACCTTTCTCTGTCCGACCCCCCCCCCCCCCGTCCACTCAGTCACTGACCTGAGGCCCGTCCTTGTCCTCCCTGGATCTTCACTAGCAGAATGGACTTGAGGGAGGACACCAGGCTGGTGTGTCCCCGCGAGGGTGTGGCTGCCGTGATGATGACATGCACACTCAGGACATATTTGTGTGCCTACTGTGTGCAGGAACGATCCCTCGGGGCTGTGGCCTACTTTGTGCAGGGAAGGTCCCCACAGGGGCGTAGCTGTGGTGACAACAAGCAGTCAGGACATAGTTGTGTGCCTTCTGTGTGAAGGGAAGGTCCCTGCATTCCTCTGCCCTGAGCCAGGGATACCCTCCCCCCACCCCACCCCTTTAGCCCCTGTCTGTCTGGTGAGCCAGCTCCTCAGGCCTGGGGGTTGTACAGGCCACTGAACCAGCTAGGACTGGCTCAGCCTTCCTACCCCAGATGGAGGGCAGAGCTCCCAGCGGAGCTGGTATAACCTGGACGGAGCTGACTCCACTGGGTATGCAACCACTCGGGAGGCCCTCCAGGCCGGTGTCTGAGATACAGAAGGGGACAGAGGCAGCAGGGGCTTGGGGGCACGATGTGGAGTGGAGGGGGAGCACTGAGTAGTCAGGGGACACAGAGCAGCTGGAGGGACATTGAATCAGATGCAGGCAGGACACCAGGGTAACCAGAAGGAGGAACACCAAGGCAGTTTGCATGACAGAAGGTAGCTAGAGAGAACATTGACACAGATGGGGGGGACGACAACGAAGTAGCCGGGGACATGGAGAGGGAGGGTCGTCGGTACTGGGAGGTAGTAGGGGACATGCCCACAGTTAGGTGACAACGAATTAGCCTGGGGGACACGTTGCAGGCGGGAGACATCCAGAAGGGGGAACACAATGGCGGGGGTGGTGGGGAGCATCAAGGTAGCTGAGGGTGGACACACTTTCTAAGTTGGGGGACCAGAAGCAGCCGACGGGGACGCCAAGGTAGTTGGGAGACACAGATGCAGCGAGGGGAGAACACCGAGTAAGTGGGGGAGCATTGAGGCCATTTGGGGGGCACAGAAGCAGTTTCAGGGATACCAAAGTAACTGGGGGGACACCAAGTCAGGGGAAGACACCCAGGAGTGGGGGATGAACAAGGCAGCCAGTGTCCTCAGGACACCCTGTGTCACTTGTCACTCACCAAGCTCTGCACTGGGTACAGGCTAGTCCCCAGCCACCCGCAGTCAGTGACCCACCCATCTGGAGGGAGGATTGAGGGTGATAGGGCATGGGGAGGCTCTTGTCTGGAAGAGGGAGAGGTAAGCAAGGGATGGCCACACAGGCTGCCTTAAGGGGTGATAGGGACAAGGAGGGACCTGAGGCGGGGAGACCTGCTGGGCGCTGACCCAGCCGCCCCAGGGAACAAACAGCCAGTGTTGCAATCCCTACTGCACTGTGGGTGTTTGATCTGCACTTTGGCCCCGCTCCTCCTTCCATGTGATGTGACAGGGCAGACCTGCCTTTCTGCTCAGGAACCACTGCATCCTCAACCCTCCCGCACAGTTAGGGCCCCTTCCAACAGCTTCTTCAGGGATGTTGCTGAGCACCACTCAATCTGTCCTCCCCTCCCCTCCTTTCCCCTGCCCTTCCATTCCCTGCCCTCCCTATCCTTCCCCTCTTGTTTCCCGCCCTCCCCTCCCCTGGCTTTCTCTACCCTGAAGTCCCATGGTCCTGGTCTCAAACTTCTGGTCTCATGGCCATAGTCACCCCCCTCCCCGCCTGACAGGTGTTTGTACTGTATGAGCAGCAGGTCCTAGGAGTCCAGTCTGCTCCTGCCCTTTGGGCTCCATCTGCGCCCCCCTACCCCACCCACCCACTACAGGTTTAGAACATCCAGAATATGCCATGGGTATCCCTGAAGGGCTACCCCCAGGTGCTCTTAGAACCTCCAGAACACTTCATGGGTGTCCGTGAGGGGCTCCCCCTAGGTGCTCTTAGAACATTCAGAACAAGTCAGGGTGTCCCCAGGGGCTCCTCTTAAAACATTCAGAACACATCAATGGCCCTGTTCCATGTGTTCTGTGGTCCTATAGGGTTATACCTCATCCTGTTGCCCTTGGGTGACCTCACCTTGACCCCAGAAGGGGACTGAGGTTGCCTGCTTGCCAAGTCCTAGGGAAGGGGAAAGGGAGGGGAGGGGAGTAGGTTGCTTGGTCCTCACAGCCCAGGGACTTAAGGGGGCCCAGGGTGGGACCAAGGGTCTGTCCATGGTAAACTTGAAATGCGGGAAAGGGGGGCTGAAACCGCCCCACATGACTGTGAAGCAACATTTCTGCCCAAAGTGCGGAAGAGTCTCCCCCCACAGCCAGGGTCTCCCCACCACAGTGGAAAGGACAAAACCAACTCCATTATGTCCTAGGCCCCAAGGTGGATAACAGCAGAGTTCCCTAGTTCCCTAGACTGGAGCCACTCAGTTCCCCCACAGATATGACTACCCACTGCAGTAAGAGTCTCCCCCACAACCCACAGCATGGACCTCCCATTGCACAAGAGTCTCCCCCCAGCATGGGCTTCCCAGCCCCATTTAATCAGATGCACAACACATCACAGGTAGTAAATGCTGACTGAAAAGCAAACAGGCTGAAGATCTGTGCAGTACTGGTATCTAAGTCTTCCTGGGTACTGACTGCCAAACTGTGCTGAGTACCCTTCTGAGTACTCTCCTGTGTACTCTGTGTCACCTTGCTGAGTATCCTAACCGCCCTGAACCGGCAGAACAGGAAGGACCCACCTATGTCTATTCCTGTCTGGTCAGGATTGTGAAACCCCCAGGGACAAAAGGGGCCTGTTGAGGTGAGGCCTGTGCACTTCTCACTTTGTGCACCCTGTCCCTGCACCCTACACCCCTCCCCACACCCTATATCCCTCCCCATACCTCTCCCTGCACCCTCTACCCCTCTCTACACCACTCCCTACATCCCTCCCTGCACCCCTCCCTGCACCCCTCCCTGCAGCCTACACCCCTCTCCACACCACTCCCTTCATCCCTCTCTGCACTCCCCCTCCCTGCACCGTAACCCCTCCCTACACCTCTCAGATGTGTTTGCTACTGTGAAACTGACAAATTTCTCTCATGTTTTTCTTCCAACTGTTAAAGTCTTCTAATTATTCAGCAAAGAAGTGGGAGTTCCAGGTCTAGATACAAGGACCCTGCCCTGCAGGGGTCAATCACCAGAAATATGTGCAATACCCGACAGCTGCCCCTTGGGTGAGAGACTCCCCGTGACACTGCCTATGCTCTGGCGGTCGGGAGACCCCCACGACCCCCTCCCCCTTGACACAGCTGCTGGGCTCCATGGGCTGCATTTCAAGACAGGCTAAGTGGCCCTGTCCCAGGGTTTACAGGAAATGTAATGGCTCAATCTCTTGGGCCTAGAATCCAGGTCAGGCCACACAGGCTCGTGGGCGTGACATGTGTGATTTACACTGATTTCTCTTTTGTGCTGTAATTAGGACGTGCAGGGCATACACATAATTGAGATTGTACCACGTGGGACTAACAAAGGGAGAGAGCAGAGAGGGAAAGGAGGGGAAAAGGGGAGGGAGGAGGGCCTGTTCGGCTAGCATGACATAGCGTGACACACAAGTGAGGGCCACAGACACAGGCGACCCTAGCCCAGAACTCCTGCTCACCATAGGACAGTTCTGAACCAGTGAGTCTGGGTGTGCACACATGAGAGTGTGAATGTGCGTGCCTGGGAAAGTGGGCATGTGTACAAGCGCCTATGTGCATGTATAATGTGTCTGCATGTGTGCATGCCTGTGCATGCCTGTATGTGTGCGTGGATGAGAGTATCTATGTAAGAGTGTATGTCTGCTTGCACAAGCCCATGTGTGCCTGTGCATGCATGTGCTTGTAAGCCTGTAACTTTGTGTGTACGTGAGCATGTGCATGTAATGTGTGAGCATGCGGGAGGTCTAGATGAGGCTCCAGCTGCTGCTCATTTGATGCTCCCACCCATCCCCTACCTGAAGATATGTGGGTCTCTTGCCCACCTGTGACGTGTGTTCACAGGCCATGGCAGCCACACCTCCGCCTGGGTGAGTGCACCAGTGTGCAGGTCATGCCAGGGCTTTGCATGTGACAGAGTCCTTGTGCACCACCAGCCAGGACCCGTGACCACCCGTGACCCCACTTCCCCACCCACATGAACATGCCCACAAACACACACGTCAGTTTACATTACAGCAGCATTTTAACGTCATGAAGAGGAGGAGGTGTCTATTCCGGAAGGTTACACTGAGGTTGCAGTGGACAGCATGAGCGAGTCACCGGTCCCGCATTGGAGCAACAGGCGCCCTCCGAACCCTTCTGGGAGGCACAGTTGCACGTGCCTAAGACCTCAGCCCACGAAGGGAAAGCATGGGCGGCCGCAAATGCCCAGGCCCGAAACCTGCAAGGGAAGGGAAGGGTAGGTACTGAGCAGAAGTCGGAGGTCACGTCGGAGGACACGTGCGTGGGTCAGGAGACCCACCGTTGCAGCTATGGGGGCATCTACGACACAAGACCCTCCCCCTCCGTGACAGGCTCTCTCTCTCTGCCCTCCCACGGGGCTCCCTTCCCATTGGGTTGTGCACCCACAGGGCTCCCCTTCCACGGGGCTTCTCCACTTATGGGGCTTGCCCTCACGGAGCTAACCCTCACCTTGAACACGTGTCCCGCCTGGGGCTCCCGCTGCAGCTGCTCAGGGCTCAGCCCATCGGCCGCCGAAGTGACGTACAGTTCAGCATAGTCGGGGCCCCCGAAGCAGCAGGAAGTGACCCTGGACACCGGCAGGTCCAGGGTGCGCAGACAGAAGCCTGTGGGCAGAGGGAGGACCCAGGTCGGCCGTCATGCTCCAGGACAGTCCCTGGTCCCTCTGCCCTCCCACCTCACTCCCACCCCGTCTTCATTGCCCCCATCCTCACACAGACATGTTCACAGTGCAGGCAGACAGGAGCCTGCAAACAAGCAGAGCCTACAATGCTCGCGCCCTGGCACCCGGACAGCCCCGCAGCTGCCCTCCCCGCTTCCCAGCTCCACTTCACTTCCCTCTTCATCGTCCCTCCCCCACACCCCTACCCCGTCTCCGTCTTCACTGTCCCTCCCTGATCTTCGAAGCTCTTCCCATCCATCTTTATCTCGCCCTTGCCCCCTCTCCCCCACCCTCCGTCTTCACTGCCCACTCATGCAGCTGCCCATAATCTCCCCAAATCCTCAAGACAGGGGTCTCTGGTAGGGTGAGAGTGGAAGATCTCAGGGAAAAGGGATGAGGTCGCAAACCTAGCACATCTCGAGCCCCTGGAGCTCATCAGAGAGGAAGGAAGGACCCTACCAGGTCCTTGGGGGCTTGTAAACCTGACGTCCTCATCCTACACTCCCACTCAGGATGGAGGGTAGGACGAGTCCTATCTAAAACTTGCACCCTGACCCTGCCACGCCCAGGGTTCACACACAGTGACGCTGCCGCGCCAAAGACCCACGCATGTGACCCCACCATGCCCAGAAACACGCACCGCCACCCTGCAAAGCACTGGACCACACACTGTGACCTTTCCCAGGACTGTATGGCTCCTGACGTCACGCACCTGTCTGCGGGTCTACTTGGATGACCTTGCCGCCATCGATACAGGCCACCCACAGCGTCCCTGCGCTGTCCACGCACAGACCGTCCGGCATGGCCCGACCCCGCGGCAGCTGGTACACAAGTCGGCGGTTCTCTGTGAGACAGGGACACGCATGGCCACTCAGGGAAAGAGAGGCCTCCCTACAGGACTGCCTGGGGCCATGGGCACAGGGACAGAGGGACACCTGTTTGTCCTCAGGTTACGTAGCCCCTCGCGTCAGCCAGTCCCCGAGTCCCGTGGTCTGTCCTCGAGTCCCGCCATCTGTACCCCAAATCCAGCGATCTGTACCCCGAGTTCTGTGATGTGTTCCCTGAGTCCCATGGTCTGTCCCCAGGTCTGTCTCCCTGTCTCCCGAGTGAGTCCCCCGTGGACTCTGCGCTCACTGATGGTGCCGGCCTGCATGTCATAGTCATACGCGTGCACCGCGTAGTCCAGGCTGTCCACGTGGTAGAAGGTGCGGTGGTCAGCAGACCAGTCCAGCCCGTTGGGGATGCCAAGCCGGTCGGCCAGGCACAGCACCGAGTGGTTCTCCTGCAGTGAGTACAGCGAGCCCTGGGCGGGCTCCCACACACCGGGTGCAGAGGGCTCAGGCATGGTGCCTGTAGGGGGCAGAGAGCAGAAGGCAGAAACGTTTGAATGCCTCCCGCCACCCTGCCACGCACTCTGGGTGACAATGACTTGACAGACAGCAGAGGAGACCTCAGAGATGGAGGGCCAGGGCCACCGGCCAAGTACAGCATGGCCACTGGGAGCTGGAAGGTGCGGGAAACACCCTCCCCGGGCCGGTGGGGGTTTGCGACCCCAACTCTGGGCCCAATATTTATTTCCTTCTCAGTCCCGAGTACGTGGGCGAGGCCCTCACTGACACTCAGGTGTCCCTCTCAGGCTCCAGTCTGCAAGTCTGTCGCTACTGAGCCTTGGGATACTGAATGTAGTACTAAGCCTTGGGGAACTGAGCCCTGGTATCCTGAACCTTGGGGTACTGAGCCCTGCGGTACTGAGCCTTGGGGTACTGAGCCTTGGTGAGTCCTGGGGTACTGAGCTCTGGGGTCCGTCTGGGTGACCGGGTGTTCCCGGGGTCTCAGCGGGAGTTGGGTGTGTTTGCCCAAGACGGGGGGAGGGTAGGAAGGGGAAAAGGGCGGGGCAGGGCGACTGGATCCCCGGTCCCCTTGGAGAAGCACCTGGATTCGGAACCCTCCGCACCCCACTCCCACCACAACCTTCTTGACCATGTGGCCACAGTCCCTTCGGTGCTCACCTGCCACGAACCTCCCCGCTGGGTCAGCCTTGCCATCATTGAACCGGTTGTGTGGCCTGTGTCTGTCCAGCTGTGCCACCCATGTCACCTGCTGCGAATCCCAGTCCAGGAGGCCCAGGCGGGTGCCAGCGGCCACCACATAGCTGCCCTTTTCCCGGCCGCGCAGGGCCACGCAGCCCACGCTGTGTCCTAGGGAGCAGAGGGTGGGAGGCCACGGACTGGGTGAATGAGCAGCCTCGGATGGGGTGGGTGAGGGGGCAGAGGGCTGGGGGACATGGACGAGGTGGGTCAGGAGTCAGCAGCTCCACGTCCCAGGGCCCCCCAAAGGGCCCAGGGCTTTCACCCAAGGCCCAGGACTCCTCCCCACTACCCTGAGGCCTAGTGCTGCTGCTCCCCCAGCCGCACCTGTGTCTCTCACTCAGGCAGGTGCACTGCTTGCACTGGCATGCTGGGGAGGGCACCCCCCCAAGACCCAGCACCTCCTCTCCCCTTTACCCACCCACAACCTGTTGCTCTTACTCCCCACCCAGTGGTCTCCTCCTAAGCACTCCCCACTCTCCTCCCCTCACACCCCTTGCTACTCCTTCTAGAATTCCCCCAGAGCCTTTGACTTTACTCACCCAGGCTCACTGCCTGCACCTGCCCACTGTGCGGGCTCCAGCGGCACACAGTCTGCGCGTGGATGTCCACATAAACTAGCTGTCCTGTCGCCTCCTCCCACACAGGACATTCACCCATCCTGTGCCTCTCGGTGACCACTGCTTGTACATCAGCCCTGGGGGACGCCATAGCACCCGGAGAGGCTGCGGGATAAACTGTACCTGCCAGGACAGGTCCCCTTTCTCCACCTGAGTCAGCACCGGACCCAGGGAGAGCATAGGGCTGGCACACCAGCCCTGCCAGGGCCTTTGCTGGGATAAGAGGTGCCCAGGAACTCCTCATTCCCCCAGGAAGGTCCCTGATGCCCCCAAGAGGCCCCTATGTCCCCAGGAAGCCCCCCATGCCCTCAGGAGCCTCCCATGTCCAGAGAAGACCCCCCCCATGCTCCCAGGAAGGCCTAGGAATTCCCAAATCCCTAGGATGGCTCAAGAGCCCCCTCACGCCCCACCTGAAGCCCTGGTAGTTACCCAGCTACCTGCACCTCTTGTGTCCTCTCAGCTCCCAGGGTTTAGACCTCACCTGGAGCCTCTGTAGCTGGAGGTTGCTTTGGGTGGTGTCCGCCACTCCTGCCTCCCAACCCTCCCCCTTGCCCTCTGCCAAGGCCTGTGCTGGAGGGCGGTGCTGTTCCTCTGCCTATTGCAACCCCAGGAGCTTCTTGGCAGCCTCAACCAGGGCAGCACAGGGCCCCCCTACTGGCCAGGAGGCCCTGTGCGCAGCAGGAGATGCATGTATACAACAGGAGACCACTGTGTGCAGCAGGAATGCACCATATACAGCAGGAGTCCCATGTGTACCTCAGGAGATGAATATGGGCTCGACCGGCACCCCAGCATTTCCTCAGCAGCTGCTGCAGGTGTGTCCTGTGTTTTCTGCGCCCCTGTGATCTCTGTGCACTAGAGCTTTCTGTTACAGACTCTGCTATGGGCGGCCTCCTGTGGGTGGGTGCACAGTGCTTCATACATATGTGACACACGATTGGTATGCATGCATGACACACACATCACAATGTGCATGACACTGGCCAGGTCTTGTGTGGGTAGTTGCACAGGGCTCCATACATGTGTGACATACATCTCACATACATGCATAACACATATCACATTCACTTGCATGACACACAAATCACACATGGTCATGACACACATTACATCACACACACGACATGTCACACAGTGCAGAACACATAACAGCATATGACACACATCACACAAGCACATGACACATCACACATACATGTGCATGACACTCATCACACAAGCGAAAGACACATCAAACATGCAATAAAACACTTATGCATGACACATGACAAACATATCACATGCATGCATAACACATATGATGCACATCACACATAGGACACATGAACAGGCCAGAACATTCACAACTGCCAATGGCCAAGGAGGTTATGCAGAGTCCAAGTTATGTGTGACTGTGTGATCTTAGCAGAGGACCCTGCCCCTCAGAAGAAGACCCTGCCCCTCATTAGGTAAACCTTCCACTCAGTAGGTAATCCTGCCCCTCAGCAAAAGATCTGTCTTTCAATAGGTGACCTGGCCTCTTGGTAGGTGACCCTGCCTTCAGTATGTGACCCTGGTCCTCAGTAGGTGATGCTGTCCCTGAGTAGGTGGCCTGCATCTTTAGCAGTTACCCTTTGCCCTCAGTAGTTGACTGTCATTCTGTGGATATCCCGGCCTTCAACAGGTGACTCTGTCAATCTGCGGCTGTCCTGGGTCCTCTGCAGCTGTCCTGTGTCTGAGCAGGTGGCCATGATCTTCTGCAGGTGTCCTGTGCTGTAAACAGTTTACTATGGTACTCAGGAGGTGACCTTGACTCTCTGCAGGTATTCTGTGTCCTCATAGGTGTCCTGTGCCCTCAGGATGTGACCCTGCCTTTCTGCAGCTGTCTTATGTCTTTATTAGATGGCCCTGATATTCTGCAGATATTCTGTGGCTGAGTGGGTGCCCTTGCCCTTCAGCAGATACTGTGTGATCTCACCAGGTAGCTGTGAATCTCAGAAGAAGGCCCTGTTTCTTAAGATGTGTCCTGCTACTTTGCAGATGTCTTTTCTGTGTACATGTTCTGTGCCCTCAGCAGGTACTACTGCCCCTCAAAAGGTGCCCTTGCTCTTCTGCAGATGTCTTGTGACTTTTGTAGGTATCCTGTGCCCTTAACAGGTGGCCCTGGTTATTTTCCAGTGTTTGTGTCCTTAGCAGGTGACCCTGCCCCTTTGCAGGTGGCTCTGATACTTAACAGGCATCCTTTGCCCTGGGCAGTTGGCCCCTCCCTTCTTCAGGTGTCCTGTGCCATAAACATTTGTTCCTGCCTGTCTGCAGGTGTTATAGGACCTCTGTAGGTGTCCTATGTCCTCAACAACTGGCTGTGTCCTTTTGTAGGTGTCTTACGTCCTCAGCAAGTGGCCTTGACCTTCAGCAGGTGGCTCTGTCCTTCTGCTGGTGTCCTGGGTTGTCAACCAGTTGCCCTACTCTTTCGAAGATGTCCTGTGTCTTCTGCATGTGACTCTCACCTTAAGCAAGTGGCCCTTGTTTTTAATAGCTGTCGTGTGGCCTTAACAGTTGACCATGCCCATTTGCAGGTGTTTTTGGGTCCTCTGAACGTGTTCTGTGCCTTCAGCAGGCATCCAGACCCCACAGTAGGTGGCCCTGGTCTTTAACAGCTGTCCTGTGCCTTCACCAGTTCATTCGGACATTTTGCAGCTGTCCTGAGTCCTGTGTAGGTGTCCCATGCCCTTAACAGGCAGCTCTTCCCTTCTGAAGATGTTCTGTGCCCTCATTAGGAAACCTTGCCCCTCTGAATGTGTTCTCTGTCCTCTGCAGTTTAGGACCTAACATAACCCGAACCCTAACCCTACCCTAACTCCTACCTCTACCCCTAAACCTGATGAGTGTTTGTCCCAGAGGGCACTGTAGAACACAAGGGGTCAAAACTGTAAGGATATTCAATAGAATTTCAAATAAAAACCAATGTAGATTAACAACAAACAGGTTCTCCTTTTTATATGAAATTGCTTTAAAAATTATGCTGTAAAATGATTTTCCTTGAATCTATCCTTTTCAGCAACTGGAAAAAGTACCTACTATGTAATAAAAAGAACTTCTGGAGGCAACAAGACAAGGTTATCCATTCGCTACATTATCTATTCAATATAGTACTTGAGATTACTGCTAGAGCAGTAAGACAACAAAGGGAGATAAAGAACAATACTTGCTTCATTTGAAAAAGCAAAATACCCAGGATAGTGGAAACAATTCTGTACAGTAAAGGAATTTCTGGAAGCATCACAATCCCTGACTTCAAACTCTATTACAGAGCTACAGTACTGAAAACAGCATGCTATTGGTATAAAATCAGACAGGAGAAACAATGGAACCAAATCAAAGACCCAGATATCAATCCATACACCTATGAACACCTGATTTCTGACAAAGAAGCAAAAATATAAAATGGAGAAAAAGAAAGAATATTCAACAACTTGTGCTGGCATAACTGGCTATCAATATGAAGAATGAAAATAAATTCATATATATTGTCATACACAAAACTGAAATTCAAAGAGATCAAAAACCTCAACATAAAGCCAACCACACTAAACCTCATAGAAGAGAAAGTAGGAAGTACACTTGAATGCACTGGCACAGGAGACCACTTCCTAAATATAACCCCAATAGCATAGACATTAAGAGAAAAACAATTAATAAACGGGACCTCCTGAAACTGAGAAGTTCTTTAAAGCAAAAAACATGGTCAACAAGACAAAACAACAGCCTACAGAATGGGAAAAGATCTCCACCAGCCCAACATCATACAGAGGGTAAGCCCCAAAATATACAAAGAATTTAAGAAATTGGTCATCAAAGAACAAATAATCCAACAAAAATGGGCAAGAGACTTAAACAGAAAATTCTCAACAGAGGAATCTAAAATGGCTGAAAGATACTCAAGGAGATGTTCAACATCCTTAGCTATCAGAAAAATGCAAATCAAAACAACTATGAGATTCCATCTTCACCTGTCAGAATGGCTAAGATCAAAAACACTGATGACAACTTATGCTGGAGAGAATGGGGTTAAAGAAATACTCCTCCATTGCTGGTGGGAGAACTGCAAACTTTTATATAACACAATTTTAAAATTCTTTGAGAATTTTATCCATGCATTCAGTGTATTTTGATTATATTTCCATTCATTCCTTGCTAATGGTTTCTAGTCATTCTCTTAATTCCAATATTCCTAAATTTATGCCTTTTTTTGCTTTAAATAATCTACCTAGGGCAACATTGCATGCCCATATGCTCATGTGTTAGAGCCAGCCCTACTACCTGGAATCAGCAACCTAAATTTACCCGGCTTTTCTTCTTCTGGAAGCCATCAAATACCACAAGCTTCTAAATTAGGAATGGGGGCCAGTGAGCCCCTTTTTTTACCGATTTGACCTTCGAATTCATGAGTACAGTAGTCCTGTCATGTTCAGAAGGTGCTGTTTTATTTGAAGCTTTGTAATATGCTACAAGAATTTCAGAGATGTCAAACTTTACATAAAATATGATGAAGTTTTGACAGAAATTCTGAAGAAAATGTGTAATGTTCTTAATTTGACTAATTGTATTCTCACATGAGTTATCATCAATTAATCAAGGGAGTACCATATCATGAATCTGACTATGATTTCATATATTTGAAAATGTTTGATATAATTTAATTCCTACTCCATAATTTCTAAAATGGAGAGCCCGAAACTGAATGTGACAAAATACCACTTAGCTGAGCCTAGATCCCAGCTCTTGATACTTCAGATAACCATGATTACATTTGATGCTTGAAAGCTGGTCAGTCGATATTTGGGCATGATTTTGAGTTTACCATTTTCTGGTGTCCTCTTCAATTTCTTTCTTCAAAGACTTAAAGTTCTTGTCAAATAGATCTTTCACTTCTTTGGTCAGAGTTACCTCAAGATATTTTATGCTATTTGTGGCTATCGTGAAAGGTGATTTCCCTCTCTGCTTCTTTATCCTTAGTGTATAGGAAGGAAACTGATTTTTTGGAGTTGATCTTGTATCCTGCCACATTACCAAAGGTGTTTATCAGCTTTAGGAGTTTTTGGGGTTGCTTATGTATACTATCATGTCATCTGCAAATAACGAAAGTTTAACTTCTTACTTTCCAATACGAATCCCCTTAATCCCCTTATGTTGTCTTATTGCTATTGCTAGAACTTCAAGCACTATATTGAAGAGGTATGGAGAGAGTGGA
>NW_004949138.1:3288999-3290324 GCF_000317375.1 Microtus ochrogaster
TTTCCATATCCAGCCGGTCCTCAGTTTGTGTTTTCTTCCTTGCTTCCATTTCAGTTTTCAATTCTTGAACTGTTTCCATTACCTGTTTGATCATTTTTTCTTGGTTTCCCAGGGTATCATTTACGTATTTACTCATTTCTTCAAACTTTTGGTTATACTTCTCATCCATTTCTATAAGGGCATTTTTTACATGTTGTTTGAGGGACTCTATTGATTTCATAAAGTCAATTTTTTCCACTTCTTCTGTGCTAGGGTGTTCAAGTTCTTCTGTTGTAAAATCATTGGGTTCTGGTGTTTTCATGTTGTTTTTCAGATTGTTGGGTGGATCTCCTCCTACCGATGCTATCTAATGGGTCTTCTAAAACAGGATCAGATTTCCCTGCTGGCCAGGGGCCCTGCTTACAAAATGCCCCCACTCCATTTCCTGGCTCCCGCCATGGGCCAAGATCCCTCTCACCACTCAGGAGGGTCTACAGGAACAGGACCAGGCTCCCTGTTCACCGGGGACCTCGGCAACAAAAGGCCTACCACTCTGCAGGCCAGCCACCAAAACAAAGACACTCCCACTGCCCTCTGCCCTGAGCACCCGACCCAGCACCCAAACAGGCTGAACTGGGTGATCCTGCGGCCCCGCGGAAGGGAGAGAAAAGGAAGGAAGCCTCTGGGGCAAGCCTGGATGGGCCAGGGAGAGAGAGGTCATAGCAGATGAGGAGCAGCCCCAGCAGAGGTGAGCAGCCCCCGCAGGGTGACCGGGGAGTCAAGGGGGTCGGGGAATGCCCCGCTACATTTCCTGGGTCTTGCCGCGATTCAAGAACACTCTCACGACTCAGGAGGGTCTTCAGGGACAAAACCAGGCTCCCTGTTTGCCAGGAACCTTGCCAACAAAAGGCCTACCACTCTGCAGGCCAGCCCCTAAAACACCTACTTGAATTAGTTGTAGTGGGACTATCTGCTCTCAGTGTGGGCTTCACTGTTTCAAGCTTGGACCATCAAAAAATATGTTTGCATCTGTTCCAGTTTCTGCACTGCATCTGCACCTGTCTCTGTGCCACATCTGCCTAGATATGATCCTTGTATCCCTAATCTTTCCAAGACCTTTATCATAAAGGGGTGTTGAATTTTGTCAAATGCTTTGTTGGCATCTAATGAAATGATCATATGGTTTTTTCTTTCAGTTTATTTATGTGATGGATTACATTGATAGGTTTTTGTATGTTGAACCAGCCCTACATCTCTGGGATAAAGCCTACTTGATCGTGGTGGATGATTTTTTTGATGTGTTCTTAGATTTGGTTTGCTAGGATTTTTTTGCTTTTTTTTTTTTT
>NW_004949138.1:3290424-3294161 GCF_000317375.1 Microtus ochrogaster
TTGTAGACCAGGCTGGTCTCGAACTCACAGAGATCCGCCTGCCTCTGCCTCCCGAGTGCTGGGATTAAAGGCGTGCGCCCCCACCGCCCTGCGGTTTGCTAGGATTTTATTGAGAATTTTTGCATCGATGTTCAGGAGTGAGATTGGTCTTTAATTCTTTTTCTTTGTTGAGTCTTTGTGTGGTTTTGGTATCAGGGTAACTGTTGTTTCATCAAAAGAGTTTGGCGATGTCTCTTCTGTTTCTATTATGTGAAACACATTAAGGAGTATAGGTATTAGCTCTTTCTGAAAGATCTGGTAGAATTCTGCATTAAAACAATCTGGCCCTGGACTTTTTTTGGGGGGGAGGTTTTTGATGACAGCTTCTATTTCCTCTCAATTTATAGGTCTATTTGAATTGTTCACCTGGTCTTGATTTAATTTTGGTATATGGTATCTATCTAAAAATTGTCCATTTCTTTTATATTTTCCAATTTTGTGGAGTGCATGCTTTTGTAGTAAGACTTAATGATTTTCTGAATTTCTTCAATGCCTCTTATGTCTTCCTTTTCATTTCTGATCTTGTTAATTTGAGTGCTCTCTCTCTGCCTTTTGATTAGTTTGAATAGGGGTTTGTCAATCTTGTTGATTTTCTCAAAGAACCAGCTCTTTGTTTCATTTATTCTTTGAATTATTTTCTGTATTTCTATTTTGTTGATTTCAGCCCTCAGTTGAGTATTTCCAGTCTTAGGTGAGTCTGCTTCTTATTTCTAGAGATTTCAGGTGTGCTGTTAAGTCTCTAATGTGAACTTTCTCTGTTTTCTTTAGTTGAGCACTTAGTGCTATGAACTTTCCTCCTATCACTGCTTTCATAGGGTCCCATAAGTTTGGGTATGTTGTGTCTTCATTTTCACTGAATTTAAGGAAGACTTTAATTTTTTCCTTTATTTCTTCCTTACCCAGGGGTGGTTCAGTAGTTGACTGTTCAGTTTAGATGAGTTTGTAGGCTTTCTGGGTATGGTATTGTTGTTAAATTCTAGCTTTACTCCATGGTGATCTGAAAAGACACAGGTGGTTACTCCAAATTTTTTAGCTGTGGATGTTTACTTTGTTACTGAGTATGTGATCAGTTTTTTAGAAGGTTCCATAAGGTGCTGAGAAGAAGACATATTCTTTCCTATTTGGATGGAATGTTCTATAGATGTCTGTTAAGTCCATTTGATTCATTACTTTTGTTAGTTCTCTTATTTCTCTGTTAAGTTTCTGTTTGATTGACTTGTCCATTAGGGAGAGAGGAGTGTTGAAATCTACTATTTGTGTGTCGGGTTTGATGTGTGATTTAAGTTCTAGTATTGTTTCTTTTACATATGTGGGTGCTTTTATATAAGGGGTATAGATATCCAGGATTGAGACTTCATTTTCCTGAATTGTTCCTGTTATGAATATAAAGTGTCCTTCTCCATCTCTTCTGATTGATTTTAGTTTGAAATCAATTTTGTTAGATATTAGGATAGCCACACCTGCTTGTTTCTTAGATTCATTTGATTAAAAAACCTTTTCTCAGTCCTTTACTCTGAGGTAGTGTCTGTCTTTGAGGTTGAGTTGTGTTTCTTGTAAACAGCACAATGCTTTATCCTGTTATCATATCCATTCTCTTATCTTGTGCCTTTTTATAAGTTAACTCCTATTATTTTTTTGATGGTAGAGTTTGTGTGTTTCCCTTCTTTGAGTTGTGTTGGTGGAGGGTTATCAGATGTCTCTGCTATTGTGGGTGTTGTCAGCTTCCTTGGGTTGAAATTTTCCTTCTTGTACTTTCTGTTAAGGCTGGGTTTCTAGATACCTATTTTTTTAAATCTGTTTTTGTCATGGAATATCGTGTTTTCTCCATCAATATTGAAAGAAAGCTTTGCTGGGTATAGTAGTCTGGGCTTGCATCCATGGTCTCTTAGTGTCTGCAGCACATCTATCCAAGATCTTCTGGCTTTCATTGTTTCCATTGAGAAGTCAGGCATAATTTTGAGAGGTTTATCTTTATATGTTACTTGAACTTTTTCCTTTGCTACTCAATATTCTTTCTCTTCTGTATGTTTTGTGTTTTGATTATTATATGGCACAGGGATTTTTTTATCCAGTCTATTTGGTATTCTGTAAGCTTCTTGTACATTCATAGGAATATCCTTCATTAGGTTGGGAATGTTTTCTTTTATAATTTTGTTGAACATATTTTCTGGGCCTTTAAACTGTAATTCCTCTCCTTCTTCTACCCCTATTATTCTGAGGTTTGGTCTTAACATGGTGTCTCAGATTACTTGGATATTTTGTCTTAAGAATTTGATGGAGTTGATATTTTCTTTGATCAATGAGTCTATTTCCTCTATAGTAACTAAGAATCTGAGATTCTTTCTGCTATCTGTTGTATTCTGTTGGTTATACTTGTCTCTGTAGTTCCTGTTCCTTTACCCAGATTTTTCCATATCCATCCTTTCCTCGGTTTGTGTTTTCTTTATTACCTCCATTTCAGTCTTCAGTCTTGAACTGTTTTCTTTACTTGTTTGTTTGCTTTTTCTTGGTTTTCTTTGGTATCTTTGAAGGATTTATTAATTTCTTCTAACTTTTTATTTGTTTTCTCTTCCATTTTTTTAAGGGAGTTTTTCACTTCCAGTTTATGTTTAAAGTTGATTTCTTCTACTTCCTCTGTGTTAGGGTGTTCAAGTCTTCCTGATGCATGTTCACTGGATTCTGGTGTTACCATGTTGCTTTTCTGGATGTTGGAGGCATTCTTGCATTGGCACCTGCCCATCTCTTCCTTGAAATGAGGCCAGCAGAGTCTTGGCATCTTGGCCTAATATTTGCTGTGGCTGACTGTGTACTTGAGAGGTTTTCTTGGCCTGCCCTCTCTTAGGTCCCCTCAGCACTGGAGCAGGCTCTCAGATCCCCTCTGCTCTGAATCAGGCTGTGTTATGGGATCCAAGGACCTTGCAGATGAAAAGGCGGGCTTGGGGGCAGTGTGGAATGGGATAAAGAGAGCCAGCAGCAGGGAGCTCAACCTGCTGGATGACCAGAAAAACTTAGGGAATTGGAGGGGGGCTGGATTCAGTCCCCTAGGACTGTCCAGCCATGTGGCCACTTACTCACTTCTCTGGACCCCCTCAGCATGGGAGCATGGTGTCTTGCAGAGTTCTAAGGACTCCAAAACATAAAGGTGGGCTTTGGGGCAGGGTGGGATGGTAGAAATGAGCCCCTGCAGCAGTAACATTCCCCGCTGGCTCTCTGGACCCCTCAACCCTGAAGCAGGCTGTATTGGGGGATCCAAGGACCTTGCAGATACAAAGGCAAGCCCTTGTACTTTTTTTAGAGTTTTACACAAAACCTGGAGCTTTAATTTAGAAAGGGGGGGGCTAGAATGCCAGGGCTGCCTGGATGACCAGTATTTGTCCCACTTCACATCACAAATCAGCCTAAAGTGAAAGTTGGATTATTGAGAGACAATTGAAATGGAACTAAATTTGAGGGCTATTTCTGGGCACCTAAAGTCGTAGAATGGTCCAGATTCATAGGGCTACAGTTGCTGAAAGAAAAGTTCTCAGTTGTTCACCCATGCCTCTGTCCAGGATGAAAAAAAGAACAAATGTTCTGAGTTCTTCTTCCCTTCAAAAACCACTGATTCTATATTCTGAAAACTGAATATATTTTTCCTCTATCTATCTATCTATCTATCTATCTATCTATCTATCTATCTATCTATCTATCTATCTATC
>NW_004949138.1:3294291-3305022 GCF_000317375.1 Microtus ochrogaster
CCAGCCAGCCAGCCAGCCACTCATCTACTCCTACCACTTCTGTTCCTCTTTTACTTATCTTTCTTCTTGCACTTCCCTATATAATATCCAGAATATTATATCCATTTTGCCTATCTGAATTTTTATATGGCTTTAGAACACTCTAATTACATTATTGACAAATAAAAACATTTCTCTGTGGGTTTTAGTCTCCATATTTTCCCAAAACAAATTTTTATAATCAATATCTTCTCTAGCACTCACTTAAATGTAACATTCCTTAGATCTCTGTGACCCTAAAAATTTCACGAAAAAATTCTTTGTTAAAAAAATGAAAGTTGGGCTTAGTAATAGTTTGCAAACACAGCATAATTTGCTTCTTTTTGGATAAAAGTCATTTAGATATAGTGAATTCCATGAGTCCATATATTCAGTTTTTATCAGTTCTTTGCTATGAAGTTCACAATACCTTTTTCTGACTAAACATATTTTTGTGAGGAAATAAAATCTATAGAGTTTTCAAAATGGAAATGGAAAAATGTGGACAAAACCTGAAAATAAATTTAATCATAAATCAGGTTTATGAAAGATAAAAATCAAGATCATATATGATAGCTGTAATATTCTTTAAAATTTCTTAGACCAAAATTCAGTACTCTTGTACACAACTATAATGTAATTCTCTGTTTGGAACAAGGGGAATAGAAGAGAAAAATTCACATTAGAACATGTTTTTGAACCCTAAATTGGCCTTGAAGGAGACTTTGTCAGGAGTACTTCATTTCTCAACTGCTTGAATTACAAAAGACTTTCAAAAAAGTTTCAATGAAACATCCTGCCAAAATTTGGCTCATGAGATTATAGATTCAAGAACAGATGGACTCGATCTGAGTGATACAGAAGTGGGAAAGTAAGTCACATTCTTACTTCAACCTCCTTGAAATACAGGCTACAACATCTAATGAAACCTGAGAGAAAATATTTCCTGATATACTGGCTCAAATATTGGGATGCTTAGTTGTCACAAACAAAAGTCTTACAAATACCACAGACTGGCTTAAGATGAATGGTAGGTTTTGCTAATAAAAGTATGTTTAAGAGAAGCCAGTGCTTTATGGCCAATTCACTGGGCATGATGGAGCTATGTAAAATAAAAGGTGGTTTCACCAAGAGCTTCAGAACTGACATGCTGCTTTAGTGTATTTGCAGCATCCTTGTTAGAATGTGATCTTCTGTAATCAACTAATATTTTAAGGAAAGGATGAAGTATTGTGAAACAACTTTCCTTTTATGACATGAAATTGTTTACTGTCTTTTTGAGATTATAATTACATTATTTTACTTTCTCTTTCATCTTTCCACACCCTCACTACACTCTTCATTACTCTCTTTCTAATATGATCTCTCTTTCCATTAGTTGTTGTTATAATTACAATGTTGTTACTATATATATTATATGCATGTATTTATATATTCATATAGTTATAAATGTAAATCAATTTTCCTTTATAGCTGGTATGTATATTTTCAGGACTGACCATTTGATACTGGATATCCAACTGGTGTGCATATTCTATAACTGGTGTGGATAATAAGACTATTTCCTAAAGTCTCAGAATGTTCTATGGAAAGAGAGAAGAGGTTCATAAGACTCAGCAATTAAACCTGAAACTTACAAGATTGACAAGCCTCTTATCCTCCCAAGCTTACATAGGTGGTAAGTAAGGAGAACTGAAGAAATGAGAACCTCTGTCTCATTCCATTGAAAACAAATCATGCAGACGTGTTCAGAGTTCTAGTTTTCATGAATCACCCATCCTAATGTGAGCTTTTGTGATTCCAAGCATTCAAGTTATTTGTATTACTATAGGTAATCCTGTATTGACATCAATAAACTCATTAATTTGAGGGAATGGGAACTACACAGTCTTCCAGCGAGGCAGACAGAGAAAGGGAGAACTAATAAGTAATAAAAATGGCCAACTTCTACCTTCCTTTTTCTTTTCTATACTGAGACAAAGGCTTATTAGGCTTTTTCATTCACCAGCATGTTGCCTCTTCCAGCTGTCTGGTTCTCAGGTCAGACCTGAACATGGTCACCCAAACCTGCAGATGATCACAGCTCTTGTGAATGAGTTAGAACCCACTTTCTCAATGTTCCCTTTGTCTAGGAGCAATGGTTGATCTACATGTCACCTTTAGGACTTCAAGATCATTTCAACATTTTGAAGTCATGAGGCTGTGAATTTGCTGATTCCTACTCAGAAAGAAGAACCTCTGACCAAGACTGAAAGCTTATGAGATCTATCTGTAGCAACAGAAATAATTACAAAGCAACTGCTATTGTCACACAAAGTAGCACCATCTTTTTTTTTATTTGAAAAAGAGCACTGGCTTTATTAATTGTAAAAAAGAAAAGAAACAGAAAATTACAAGTGGGTTGGCCTTACTGTCGAGGTGGACGCTCTCTCTTGCCCAGACTGACCTCAGGCTCACCATCTTACCTCCATCTCTCAACAGAGTCTCAGTAGTGTGGAGCCTAATCCCGCTGTCCTGCTTTGAAAGATAGAAAATGTATGAGCCCAGCAATTGCTTATGCAAGATATAACTGAGATGCAGAACCCTGTGTAGATATAGCTGGCATGGGTTAGAACAAGGGCTCTGATCCACCAAACCATTTTATTTTTGACCAGGTACATAGTACCAGTCACTAATTTCCACCTATAGTGCAGGTCTTGCCAGATCAGAAGTAAATTATCTACACAAGAATTTTCATGTCACTATTACATCAGTGATTTTCTCATATTCTGTATGCTACCACTTTAATTATATTTTCTTATGCTGAAATGAAAAGTCTTAATTTCATGAGAACCTATTTGCTTATCTTTGGTATCATTTACTATTGGACAAGAGTCCTAGTCAGAAAACCCTTACCTATGCTTGGAAATGGGAGTATTTTCCCTACCATGTTTTTAGCATTTTCAGGATACCAGGTCTCATTTTGTCATCCATGATGCATTGGGTGTAGAGATTGTGTATGGTAGAAGAGAAAAAGAAGAATTTCATTTTCTGAGTTTTTCATACTCAATATATCTTAGGCAGTACCTCAAATGTCAACATATATATTAAATACAAATATGTGTGCAAAGTTACATTATGTAGTCACAAGCACATTCTCTTTACCAAATTGGATCACTTTGAGGTTACCAGTCATGTAGTAATTAATATGAGGTCAGGTTCTGATCACTCATAGTAAGTCATGGCAACCATTTGCATTAGAAAAAAATCACCAGTACTTATAGCTTGGCTCAAATATTATAGATTGTGAGGTCATTTTCTTGGGTTCACAGACCATTTTCTCTCACTAGAAAAATAATAAAAAAATGTAATCATAGAAGGGGGCAAATGACCCTTAATTTGGTGATAAATAATAATTAGATTTCCCTATAATCCCAGTTTTATGTGCTTTTTAAATGATTACATTTTTCACCATATCTAAAATGCTTTTAAATTTGGAAAGTAGTTGAAAAAAGAAAATATAGGCTATGTTCATTGTAAAATAAAACATTCCAGCACTGTGGATGGTATAATGATGGTTATGAATGAAAACAGAACATAGACATACCAGTTGTATCACTCTTGAGTATACATACTTATCAAAGTGAATTGACTTTATATGTGTGTGTGTGTGTGTGTGTGTGTGTGAATGTGTGTGAATTTGTGTATAATTTTTATCACTGAACTACTTACAATATATGATTTATGGAATGTACTTAAATGACCACTAATATATGTGTTATTCTTTCTGCGGGGTTAGGAAGGAGACACGAGATGCACGGTGGTCCCACGTGGGTAAACTTTAATGGGGGGGGGTGAAGACAGGTGAGGGACAGGGGTGAAGAGATGAAAGGGAAAAAAGGAGAGAGTTATGGTGCTCCCCGTTTTTAAGAGGGGGATCCAGGTGCGTCTGGGAAAAAATGTCCTGTGCATGCGTGGCTTTCATTGAATTGGGATTTGTAGTCCAATGGGATGCTGTGTCCTCTACTGTTTCTGGGAATTGTAGTCCAATGATCCTTTTACACATGTGCGGCCTTTTCTCCGAAAGGAACAGCAATATGAATGGATAAAGAAAATGTGATATGCATAAATAATGCCAAATAACTCAATAAATAAAGAAAAAAATATAAAAAATTTTGCAATTCTCAAGAAGATTGTTGCAACCATCTATACTCTCCAAAATACAGTAATACATATCTTCTCTCATTAATGGAATCTAGAAAAACAGGAAAGGAGGAGTAAACATTTTGAGGAAGTGTGAAGGGAAATATTTTAGATGGAGGGAATATAACAGAGAAACAAGGGTGTATACAAACAAATAACTTATTTTGTATAATTAATATGTACAGAATAATAAGATTAATTTTAGAAGTAACAAAACAGAAAAATACTTATTTGCATAAGTGTTTATATCTTTATATAAAGTAAACATAATGATCACACGTTTTTTTATCTTCTCAAAATCTCTTAAAGTTTTTGAATGATGGAACTAGAGTTGGTCTAGCAGAAAAATGTATACTGTACTCTTTCAAAAACTTGAGTTCAGTTTCAATCACCTATCACATTGACTCGTAAAATCAAACACCAGGAACTCCAGTTCCAGGGAATATCTGTGGTAACTGCACCCATGTGCACATACTCATGCCTATAAACACAGATGTAGATTTTAAAAGAAATATCTCATAATTTCTCTTTTAAGTTTTATAGGCCCAGAGATGCAGACAGAATTGCATGCATGCTGTATATGATGTCAGATCATTCTCACACTCTCTTGATTTTGATAAAATAAATTACAAGCATTATCAAGTCATTCTGGAACCCAGAATCTTTTATGATATACATAACACCAAGAAAATGAAAAGTAGTTGTATCATGTAATAAATCTGAGTTGTACAGAATTGATGCAAATGCATCTACATAAAACTTAATCATTAACAGGAAAGCTTAGCATTTCATTAATCTTAGTCACTGAAAGAGTGTACCTTAATTCCATCACCATATTGCCACTCATCATGTGTATTTAATTAAGAAAGGCTTATAAAATTTTGAAGTCCTTCATAAAAGACAGAAATTTGGGCATGAGTAACCTATAAAATATAAACTACTGTTTGGTTACACTGCTACAATACACAATGGACAAGCCACAGAGGTCGGGAGCATTCTGGCTTGCTTACCAAGGAAGGAACTCTAAGTTTAATATCCCATTAGCCTTCAGTTCCTGAAAAGCAGATATTAATTTTTTTAAAAAGATGTTTAAATTACAAGCTAGGTGAGGGGATGAAGAGAATAATAATCTGAATCCAAAAGGGGACACAGAGAGGAGACATTTTGGATAGAACCAGTGAAGGTAAAACAACGAGCAAGAGAGAAGACTCAAGCTAATTATGTAATTGCATTAAACAGATGTGATAAATTTCCAGACTAGATAAAGAACTACATAAGATATTACTATATGCTAAATATAAAGCAAATGTATGAATAGATAAACAAAGAAATGAGACAGAAAAAGGCAGAGTTCTTTTTAAATTGTTTTTTATTAAGCTATACATTTTCTGCACGTCCTCCTTTCCTCTCCCCTCCCCTTCTACCTTCTCCCATTGTCTCTATGCTCCCAATTTATTCAGGAGATCTTGTCTTTTTCTACTTTCCATGTATATTAGATCCATATATGTCTCTCTTAGAGTCCTCATTGTTATCAAGGCTTCTCTGGGAGTGTGAATTGTAGACTGGTTTCTTTTGCTTTGTGTTTAAAAACAACTGATGAGTGAGTATATATGATAATTGTCTTTCTGGGTCTGGGTTACCTCACTCAATATAATGTTTTTCTCCCATGGGGAGACAAAGAAGACAAAATAGAACAATCAAAGTCATAGGGTCTGTGCCAATCTATCTATAGCAGGTTTAAGGGTGTAGTGATCAGGTGAACAGGCCTTCTTTTCATCCCGCCTAGCTCCCGCACAGCTATCTTAGCCCCAGAAATAACAACACACAAATTGTGTTCATTTAAACACTGCCTGGCCCGTTAGTTTCAGCCTCTTATTGGCTAATTCTCACATCTTGCTTTAACCCATATTTAGTAATCTGTGTAGCACCACGAGG
This sequence comes from Microtus ochrogaster, assembly GCF_000317375.1. Taxonomy (NCBI): domain Eukaryota; kingdom Metazoa; phylum Chordata; class Mammalia; order Rodentia; family Cricetidae; genus Microtus; species Microtus ochrogaster. The sequence goes on from NW_004949138.1 coordinate 3,300,427, forward strand.
TGGTGGTGGATGCATCCATCTCAGAGAGGAGAGCTATGGGTCTGCCTCACTGCCTTCTTCCTCCCAGCATTCTGTTCTGTCTTCCCTGCCTACCTATGTTCTGACCTATTAGGCCAAGCAGTTTTCTTTATTAATTAACCAATGAAAGCAATAGATAAAAGAAGACCCACCTACATCATAAGAGCATGGTGATCACCCTCTATTTTTATCTTCTGTAGCTTCCTTCAGTTGAGTTTGCTGGGCCCACATGGTGACACCAGTGACCTTCATTGCTGTAGGAGTAGTGAGGATCACAGAATATAGACCATTCCACACTGGGTCCAAGCTCTCAGTTGAGATCCTCTTTATCCATGCTAGATTATCAAGTGGGAGCTTGTCGACAGACTTAGACACAGACGAGGGCCTAGCCTCTGGTTCAGTCCTCTGGGCTTGTTTCAGGGCCTTTAAAGCCTTGAGGAGAGAATGGCTGGCATTTCTGTCTTACCAATGAACATCTCTTAACTTAGGGAGGAAAGGGGGAGGCTTCCCAAACAATTTCAAATGCATTGAAACATTCTTGATATAGGGTACCCTTTAATCTGTCTCAGTGCTCAGAATGAGAAGAACACCCTCTGTACGTGTTTCTATACTGAATGACTGAAACAATTTCTTCTGTGTCTAATATTGAGGACCTTGAGAAAGAGAGAAAAAGTACCATGTATTTTCTTAGAATTTAATACATATCAGATGTTGAGCATATATGTCATTTCTTGCCCATTTTGCAATGGAAGAAATAGAGATACAGAGACACAGGGTATCTTGTTTAAGGTCACATAAGTAGAAATGAGAAGTCTGAACAAAAATTCCAGAAAAGAAGCTGTACTTGCAGACCGATTGAGTGAGGAGAGTGTTAGGGCTCTGGAGAGCCTGGAATGTTGCATGCCTTTGAGGCTAATTACCTTGGGCTAGTTCTAACTCTCCAGGACAGCCATTTCCTTGCCTACCTCTGTGAACTAACATCTTGTGACTAATAGATTAAAACCTTTTACAATCTATTAACTTGGCAGTCCATTAGCTTCCACTATCCCAAAAGATAAGAGAGCATCTTCCTATAGAAAAGCTATCCCATCTTGCTGTACCTGCCTCCCTGATGTACTCACTGATATATTGTAAACATGTCTTGATTTATGATTATTTTTGTCCTGTGAATTTATAAAACTTCATAAAACTGCTTCCACATTGGAACATGGAATTTGAGATGGTTCAAATTTGTGTTCCTAGGCTATGGAACTAAAATTGGCTCAAGAAACTTTTTTTCACTTTCCGATGAGACCTGTGTTTTTGGTATCAACAAAGGTAATGGTTAGAGTTAAACTCAGTTCATCTTGATGTTAGCCTTTGGCTAAGATGCTCTTTTTCTATATCATTAAGAGTTCAGTGTTAGTCACAGCTGGCATCATTGCTTGCTGTTACCACTGGCAATTTGTTTAATTTCTCTACTTTAACTTTTTCAATAGTAAAAGAAGGACTCAATGAAGAAAAATAAATTACTGCATATGAAAGAATAGGTAATAACAATAACAACAGAACACCCAATATTTTCAACTGTTCTTGTAACTCTTCACTCAACACTTTCCTTGCCCAAACCAACTGGAAAGAAGCCAGTACCTGTGGATGTCTCCCTCTGTGTCACCCTAGACTCCAGCCAATGAATTCTGTGCCTTCACCACCACAAGCTTGGGAATTACCTGGCCATGAAGCAGACAATGAAAATCTGACAGCTTGATCTGCTTGAAAACTCATTCTGACCCATTCAACTGAGCTAATGTCTCCTGCCAAGTCCCAATTGATCCACAGGAAGTGACCAGATGATCTGACCATTGCCCCATTGAGCAGTGGATTCTATGACAGGCTAAGGGTCTTGCTCCTCAGTATACAGTTTTGAGCTGACTGCAAAACCCAACAAGGACCCAAAACAGACAATGGAGAATGTGGCCAATCTCTCCCGTTATCTGGTAAACACTCACATTTTCACTGTTGACAGCAGTTTTGCTGGAGCAGCCAAAGAGCTCCCTCAGCAGAAGGTTGCCATCATATACCAGGAAGGTCAGATAGAGGTTGGGGAAGAATCCACATGTTTGTTCTTCACACTGAGCTTCTGGGGGTAGCTCCAGGGGATGACCTAAAGGGCAGCAAAGAGGCTGTCAGATTGAGAGGCCACATAACACAGCTCTCTATGGCTTTGGACTAGATGAGCTATGATCTGTGGGTCTGCAGGTCATTCACTGACCTATTGGTTCTAAATGTTGAGAAGAGTGGTAGGGAACAGATCAAATCTTGCCTCTGTTCTAAGTTGTTGTTTAATCACCCTTATTTTCTGTGTCACAGGAGCATACACCCTTCCTGTGTGTAGAGACTGGGACTTTTTCACCAAAAACTGCTGGGTGATGCAGACAGTTCAGGACACCTGATACCTGAGGAGGGGAAGGCATAGCTTTTCCCTGGAGGTTCCTGGTACTGAGAACATCATGTAGCTCTTCCACCATCATTGGTATTTCCTTCCTTTCAGAAATCCATGTCACAGATTTCCTAACACTTAGAATAAGTTCCATGGTCCCTGCTTCTCTGTCTAGAACAGCTGCTTGACATTGCTGACCTCAAGAGTGTGAGTTTGAATTCTCTCCATGTCCCCCCCCCTCTCTCTCTCTCTGCTCTTTAAGAACCACACTTTTAATTGCCCCCTACAATTTCTGATTTATGTTTTATTTCAGGGCAAGTCTATACTTCATGTCTGGTTACTAGTTCTAAACATTAAATTCCCTGTTTAAATAATTATTGCGATCTCGGTCTTCAGCCAAGACTGAGTGACAACCTCATAGAACTACTATGAAAAGTAAAAACATTATCATGCAAATCTGGCATTGGGTAAGCTCTCACAAAAATGTTGGTTCCCTTAGCATCTGTAGTCTGCCAGATTGAGAGATGTCCTAAGGAACATGACCCTGGGAGCTGTCCATAGAAAATGCATGGCCTACCAATAGGTAGATAGAAGGCACAGTGCAGAAAAAAGCATTGGAGATAGCTCTGAAATACTCCACAGAAGCATGATAGAAGATGCCTCTTGTGGAGCTCAGAGGAGAGGAAATGGTTCCCAGGAGACTTGTGAGGAAGATCACGCTGAAGCATAGTGTGGGGCATAGAAGATCCAGTTTTGTAGTAGGACATTTCTGTCCCACCCAGTCCCACAATAAACACACAGAAACCATATTATTTGCAATAATGTTTGGCCAAAGGCTTAAGTGTATTTTTGGTTAACTCATATCTCAAATTAACCCATCTCCATTAATCTGTGTATTGCCATGAAGCTGTGGATTACTGGGTAAAGTTCCAGCATGTGTCTGTGGTGAGGCTACATTGCTTCTCCTTGACTCTGCCTCCTTTCTCCCAGCATTCAGTTTAGTTTTCCCTGCCTAGTTAAGTTCTGCCTTGCTATAGGTCAAGACAGTTTTGTTTTTGAATTAACCAATAAAAGCAACACATAGACATAAGGATCTCCCACACCACAGCTGGGCTGACCTCCTATACCTGAGAAGTCAACATCTGGAACTCAGACCCTGACCAATATAGATTCTTGAGAGAGAGCAAAATGACAAGTTTTAGGGCCTTCACTGTGTGGAAAGATGTGCCTGGTAAGGAGAACAGAGCAAAATCAAAGCTGGGGACACTGTTTGTGATGTCCTGGTGAGAAAATGAAGCATTGGGTACACATTTTTTGACTTGCTTGAAAAGAGAAAATATGAAAGAGGAAAACAGAGAAAAGTGAATATTTAGAGTATAATAAACACCAAAATTATTCTAAGTACTTTATTATTAATAATTACTGGTACTTATTCTTTTAAGTAGTTCTTACTATTATATCATGAGTATTAACAATGAATAATATGAATTAAATTCAGGGGGCATCATTGTGAATAGTACCCTGTCTAGGAAGGGAAGGGAGGCTCCAGAGGACTCTGTTTTCCCATGGTCTCACAAAATTGTGCTTGGCACCTTATTACCCACCTCAGAGGCTACTTGATTAACCACTGCACTTTCTCTGAGCTGGATGTGGAGCCCAGCAAAGTCAGGAATGACTGTAGAGTTCCTATGAAGATGGAGTTACTGATGGGTGAAGGTATTAGCAGATATCAACAGTGGGGCTGAAACAGATAGAGAAGATGGGCTTGAGATGAATTAATAAGCTAAAGAACAGCAGAACCATGGAAGGGCTGGCTCCAAGGAGGCTGCTCTATGATGGTAGTCTGTTGCGGGAGGTCCTTCTGCTCCTCCAGCCAATAGCCGCTGAGATACAAGCCCATTGGGGTGTGGTCTCTCTCCCTTTAAAAAAGCAGCTACTTCCCTTCTTGCTCTCTTTGCTTCCTGCTCTGGTTCCAGCGACTAGACTTCTTTCTGATTGCGCAGAGGGCTGTTGTCTGGGACGGTTATCTGTAAGTTTTTTCCCCTTTAAATAAATACCACCCTATTAATCATAATTCCAAACTGGTGTGGCATTGTTTGTTACTTACGCCCAACATTTGGTTTTAGGACCCCCTCCTTCCCCCACTCGGCTGCCAGCTG